>NC_051066.1:104568080-104835580 GCF_004664715.2 Peromyscus leucopus | reverse complement strand
AGTTCAAGGCCAACCTGGGCTATAGAGTTTGTTCCAGGAAAGGCACAAAGCTACACAGAGAAACCCAATCTCAAAAAAAAAAAAAAAAAAAAAAAAAAAGAAGGGACAACAGAAACTGGGGCCAGGAAAGGCCAAGTGTAGGTGAGTTTGGCTCAGAGTCTATGAACGCCCACCCCAAATACAGCAGGAACCTGCCCAGAGATGGAGGCATGGATCATCCTAAGTAGATTAGGCTGGTGGCCAGCAAACCCCAGGGGTCTTCCTATTTCCGCCTCCCTAGCACTGGAACTTCACGTGTGTGCCAACACGGTCGGCTCGTTCAAGGTGTCCGTTCTGTGTATCAAACTCAGGTCCTTATGGCAAGTACTTTACCTACTGAGCCATCCCCCAGGCCTAAACAACCACATCCTTAGGGCCAGCATCATGGGGTCCAAGCCCATCACTATGGAAAGAAAGCCAGGGAGCTGTGGCTGCTGACCCATCATCACACAGCTGGCTGTAACAGCAGGGTTGTGCTCTCTTCAAGTGACATCTGACCTATGTGACCCTTCTGTTTCTTTAGGCCATTAAACGCCCCCACTATGCGCTTATTAAATGTGTTCCTTTTCTCTTTGTAAGCTTTGTTTATGTAAAACATCTGCTTTCTGTAGTGGATGCAGAAAAAAAAAATACAGTCAGATAGCCTGTGTGGCCCCTGTATGAGAAGAACAGCTTGATACACCTCGCTAGAATAAAATGAACCAAGAGAATCGTAGAAGTCTGTTCTCCTCCCTGAAACAGAGCACACCTAGTGGAAATACTGACAAACTCAATTCTGACGTCAGGTCTGCGGGAAGGGACTGAGAGGTGGCTTTCTTGAAAAGGAAACAAAAGTGATTCACCTAAAGGCAATGACACATACAGATGGGGCCAAGTGTCAGGTCAGAGAAAGTGACAACATCAGACCAAAGACAGCTCCACTCCAGAGCGCGGGGAGGCAAAAGGTCTCGCTCTCACTGGGGTAGTTCGCGCCTCACTTTGAGCTTTTGGGTACAACAGGCCAAGTCAGTTCTTCAGTTGCAACCCATGAAGATAGAACCCTTCAGGTTAGAAGAAGGCAATCGGAATGTAGAACTCCGATTATCAGAGGCCAGAAGTGGGGACGGGTAGAAGAAAAAGAGGCTGGATCCAGGAACCAAAGTTTGATAAAAGGAATACATAGCCAAATGTATTCCTGTGGAGCTATCCCGAGCTCCACAGGACAGTGGGATAGCTGTCATGTGCAACAACCTGCGATATAGTTTATGAAGATCTAGAAGAGACGAGCTCTAAACAATAAGGAGGAGGAAATACTAATTACCCTGATTCCATCAGTGCTTGGTGTACATACCACAAGTACCTCATTAATATGCACGATGAATACATGTTAATAAAAACAAGAACCGGAGAATAACTAAGGAGGTAGAAGAGCAAAATCTCAGAGTCCACAACCTCTGAAATAGGATGGCTCAACTTTTGGGAGAACAGACTATTCCAGATGCATGTCCTGCCTTGGCTGATCACAGTTACCCCTAACTCACCAACCTTACCTTTGCAAAACGGAAGGACTGTGGAAAGTGTGGCTGACATCAGAAAGGCTTCCTCTAACGGCTGATGAGAGCAGATGCAGAGACCCACACCAAAACATTAGGCAGAGCTTGGGGAATCTCGAAGCAGAGGGGGAGGAAGGATTGTAGGAGCCAGAGGGGGTGGAGGACACCACAAGAACACATCCCACAGAATCAACTAACCAGGGCTCACGGGGGCTCACACAGACTGAAGGGGCAATCACGGAGCCTGCATGGGTCTGTGCGAGGTCTTCTACACATGTGCTGTGGTTTAGCTTGTAGTTTTTGTGGGACTCCTAACAGTGGGCAAGGGGGTGTCTCTGACTCTTTTGCCTGCTCTTGGGACCCTCTTCTTCTGGGTTGCCTGGTCCAGCCTTGATATGAGGGTTTGTGGCTAGTCTTATTGCATCTTGTCATGCCATGCTCAGTTGATCCCTAGGAGGCCTGCTCTTTTCTGATGAGAAATGGAGGAGCAGTGGATCTGGGGGAGAGGGGAGGTGGGCGGCGTCGATTGGGAAGAGCAGAGGGAGGCGAGGCTGTATTGTATGAGGGAAGGATAATTTAAAAAGAAAAAGAAAGTGTGGCTGAGAGTCTGTCTCATTCCCTTTCCTTCTGCCTCTCTGGGCACAAGCTGCACTGGTGCCATAACCAGCAGTAGCAGAAAGGCAGGCGATGGGGACACAGGGGGTGACCCTGAGTGAATCAAAGGGCTGGGACAGCCACACTGCTTTAAAGTCCCCATAACCACAGGTAACACTGATATTGTGTGTGTGCACGTGCATGTGCGTATGTGTGTGCATGCGTGTGTGTATATCACGTGTGTGCGTGTGTGTGCGTGTGCGCGTGCGTGTGTGTGTGTGTGTGTGTGTGTGTGTGTGTGTGTGTGTGTGTGACAAGTAGGCTATGCTGGTTTGGTCAGTCAGACGAAGGTAGCCACCTGCCTCTGCCTCCCCAGAACTGGAATCCATCATCTCATCTCCCACTGAGGACTGAATTTAGGTCCTCATGTTTATAAGGCAAGCACTTTACCAACTGAGCCCTCTCTCCAACAGCTGATCTCTTTTCATAATCCTTTAAAAAGCTACTTTCCTGGGGCTGCAGAGATGGCTTAGCAGTTAAGGGAACATGCTGCTCCTGCAGAGGTCTGGTGTTCAGTTCCAGGATTCACATGGTGTTCCACAACTGTCTGTAACTCCAGTTCCAGAGGATCTAACACCCTCTTCTAACCTCTGAAGGCACCAGACATATACATAATGCACATCCATACACACACACACACACACACACACACACACACACACACACACACACACAATAAAGTAATAAATAATTTTTAAAATAAACAAACAAAAAACACTAACCACTTTTCAATCCAGCCTTGTAACCTTAGCATGTAGGTGATCAGGAATTTAAGACCAGCCTTGGCTACACGGTAAGTCTGAGTTCAGCCTGAACTACATGAGAGCCTGTCTCCAAAAAAGGCCCACTTTCTCTTGGGTTAGTGTATAACTCAGAGGTAGAATGTATGCTTAGCATGTTCAAGGTTCAAGATTCTATCCCCAGAACTGAATATGAACAAACACACACACTCTCAAACATACTCACACGTTCACACACACTCACAAACATAAATATACCCCCTTCCATCCACACTGTTTTCCACTTCCTGGTAGCTCTTGGAGCTAAGGTGTACTTAATACTGACTGTAGATGAGTTGGGAACAGCCCTTTAAACTCTCAGAGTGTGTGTTAGCCAGCAGTTACCATGGGACAAGCTCATTTAAAAGAAATCAACAAACACAGGTTAGTATTTATCCACACTCTAAAGGGATCAAGGCTTCTTAAAACAAGGCTGATTTTTCCTTAAGGGTTCTGCTTTCGGGGCGGCATTAGCACAATGACATTTAGAAAGAAAGGACACATACCTGAACAATGCAATGATTGACACCCCTTCCTCGTCAGGATAAAACTGTGTGATCGAATGATGTGCCCCAAGCAATTCCTTTCCATCTTTCCACCATGTAATGCCAGCTGTTTCTTGGTACGTGTTAGGAATATTGATTGAGCAATTAAATTTGACATTTTTATGTTCCGAAAGTATTATGTGTCCAATTGTGTGATTAAAGGCAACAGGAGGTAGAAGCTTTGATGCTGCAGAGGTCACCTGGGGAGTGGCTGTGTGTGCAGGAAGTGATCTCCGAGTCCGGGATGGTGACAGCTGGTACCCACTGGAGTGAGGAGAGAGTGGCCTGTGGTCCGCTGGTAGGTTCCCTGCTATAGGTCCTGGGGGAAGTTGATCTGGCTTGGTTTCTTCTGCCTTTTCAGCAATGGCTGCAAAACAGAATATTAGAGTTTTAGCCTTTACAACGATGAAGAAGACTTTCCACTTCTTAGGTGGAGCAGAACATCCTCAGTGACCTCAGAAAAGATGAACAAGAAGCTGAGTGTAAAGGGACACCCTTGACATCCAAGCACTTGTGAGGCCTGTAATCGGACAAGGCAGGAGGGTCAAGAGCTCAAGGCCAGCCTGGGTTCCACAGGGAAAGTCTGCCTGGACAGAATCAGGAGCTGGCGTGTCGCTCAGTGGGAGAACGTCTGCCTAGCATGCACAAGTCCCCCAGTCCAATCCCTAGCACCTCACCAGAAGGAAGACGGGGAGAACTTGCCTATCTGCACCCCCGACAGCCATCCCCACTTTCCAACCTGCGCGTCTGTCTACGTGCCTCCCTCTGAAGAGTACTATGGAAAAAGATTCCAGGGCTGGCGAGACGGCTCAGTGGGTCAGGGAGCTTGCTGCCAAGCCTGTTGACCGGAGTTCCATCCCCAGAACCCACAGAGTGGAAGGAGAGAACCGACCCCTGTAAGCTGCCCTCTGACCCCACGTGTGTATGGCAGGATGTGCACCCCCCCCACATACACACACCAAGTATATCATTTTTAAAAAATAAAGTTTCTCTAACAACTTTTTTTTCAAATGCTGACTCACTCCAAGTTCTATATACATAACTTAGCAGAAAGTGACAGCTATAAGAGAGCCTACGATCACCTTTCTCATGACCCATCTGCTCGGTCAGACGACCAGGCTAAAAACCCTGAAATGGCTCCTGCAGGGCACAAAGAGACAGGTTTCCAAGTTTTGTGTCCAACAGGGAAAGCTCCCTTATGCTACCAGACTTGGAGTTTCCAGCAAATGCATGCCTGCTTGAATGAGCCAAGAAATGTTTTCATTTCATCTGGCGCGCAAGCATTTCTAAAAATAGAGGCTCATATTCCCTGTACTTGTAGCGTCTTTAAGTGGCATTCTGGGATCACACATTTTCTGCTGGTTGCTGTTCATTCAAATATGCTGGCAGTGAATGGTTGGGGCAAGAGAGGAAGACAGATACAGGCCCAGCATTCTATGCTTTGGCATAGTGTCTTGCAGTGTCCTGGAGTCCCCAGCCCTGTTAAGAGGCTGTACCTCCTGCTTACATGGTATGCCACTTAACTCACTGAGATGGCTTGGTGAGTTAAGTCACTTGCTGCCAAGCTTGACAACCTGAGTTCAATCCCAGTGACATCCATAAGAGGAGGAACAAACTGATTTCAAATTGTCCTTTGACCTCCACATATACACACAAAAGAAATAAATGTGATTTAGAAATTAAAAAAAAAAAAAAAAACAAAGCAGAAAAACCTTAAACCAGATTAGTGGTGCACACATTTAATCCCAGCGCTCAGGAGGTAGAGGCAAGTAGATCTATGTGAATCTGAGGCAAGTCTGATCCATATAGCAAGTTCTAGGCTACATGGTGAGACTCTGTCTTGAAAGAAAAAGGGACACAGGGATGGGAGGAAGAGAGGAGAGGGGGGAAGAGAGGAGAGGTGAGGAGATGAAGGGAGAAGAGGGGGAGGAGGGAAGGGAGAGGAGAGAGAGAGAGAGGAGAGGAGAGGAAGAAGGAAGAACACAGGATACTGTGGTGGTTTGGATGATAATGACCCCCATAGGCTCATCTATTTGACTATGTGGTTCCCAGTTGGTGGAAGAGTTTGGAAAGGATTAGGAGCTGTGCCCTTGTTGGAGGAGATGTGTCACTGGGGGTAGGCTCTACCTCCTGCTTGTAGATAAAGATGTAAGCTCTCAGCTACTGCTCCAGCTCCATGCCTGCCTGCCTGCTGCCATGCTCTTCATCTTTCTGGTTGTGGAATCACTCTCTGAACTTTAAGCCTCAAATAAACTTTCTTCCATAAGTTGCCTTGGTCATGGTGTCTTATAGCATCAATAGAAAAGTAATACAGACACCCAATTAAGCTTGAATTTTACAAATAGCATTTCATATGAAATGTCCAGCCAGACTACACCAATTGGATATCCTATACCAAATGGTCAGCCCTGAAGACATACAGTACAAACTGAGCAGGTTGCATTTATATATTTAGGAACACACACACACACACACACACACACACACACACACACACACACACACACACACTATAATAACAAAGAAGAAAAGAGTCCATGAGTTTGAAATAAAACAAGGAATGATAAATGGGAGGGAGGGTTTTGGAGAACAGAAAGGAAAGAGAGAAATAGTGTAATTACATTATAATCTCAAAAATTAAAGAAATAACTCTTAAAAAACATTATGGTCAAAATATACATATGGAAAAAATTAATTAAAAGGAGAAATAGCACCCACACCCACAGGAAGACATTTAAGATGCTGATGAGACAATGTGATATGAAGTTGTGTAGAACTGATATAGAAGAAACTTAAATTATAGAATTAAAAAGAATTACCAATAGATTTGCTTAGGAGACATTAAGTCACACAAGTGGAATTTAGCTCAAGGAGTGCTGCCTTTAAAATACTCCAAAACACCCAAAGCTAAGTAACAGGCTAACCAGGCCTGCTGGAGATAAGTGAAATCTAGGGTGCTAGGATGTAAATGTTTACTACCCAGGATTGACTAGCCATTAGGCTCTGATTCCCACGACAAAGGAGACAGCACTGATTTATGACATCCTTTAGGTCCTGATTCCCATACCAAAGACACACCTCTAACAGGCATGGTGTGTGTGTGGGTGTGGGGGGTGTGGGGTCACAACCATCATTAAGTCTCCTTTACTCTTATCAAGAAAAAAAAAACATAATTCTTCGAGGTGGGTAAGCTAACCCTGGGTAAAACTATTTGAAAAAGAACAACACTGGTGTACTTGAAATAAGTCTGGGAATATGAAATGTCTTTGCTGTATAAATCTCTCATCTGCCTAAGAGGCCGGACTTGCAGTCTCCTGCCTCCATTTAAACCATCTGGAGTGTAACCTGGGGCCTGGACCGGCAAAGGAGATTTAAGGATGACAACGTACATAAGATACATAAGCTTGAGGTGTATCTAAGCTAACCAAATCTTCAGTTGGGGCTGACTCTTACTGGGTGTTAGCCCAGTTGGCCTAAAGTAGAAAGCTTTGCCTTAACTAATCTCTCAGTGTGTGGGGAAGACTCACTGGAGTGATTCCTCATTCCACATTCCTCAGTCCCAAATTTCTTACTTTTATCTATTTTTTAAACTTTTATATGTATTGATGTTTTGCCTGCATATACATCTGTGCATGCAGTGCCTGTGGGAGGCCAGAAGTAGGTGTCAGATCTTCAGGAACTGGAGTTGCAGACAGTTGTGAACCACCACGTGGGTGCTGGGAAACAAACCCAGGTCCTCTGAAGAACAGTCCAGTGCTCTTAACCCCTAAGCCATCTCTCCAGGCCCTCATTTCTATAACAGAAATACATGTCACAGTATGCTTAAGAAAGTCCACTCTATGTAGATGACCCCCAAAAGCTGGCATTATGTGACAAAAAAAAAAAAACAAACAAACAACAACAAAAAAAAAAACCATTTTGTGTACGATGTGGCCATGGCTGTGGCCATTTGAGCTTCTAAATTTTCTTCTTGCTCCAGCATTTCCAGCTCAGTTTCCTTTCTTGGAAATTTATCATTTTCTAATAAACTGTCCCTACTTTCTGCTGCCATCCAAGTGTCTCTAATTCCTTGTTCTGGGACCTAAGAACCAGGAAGCCTTCAGGAGGTACCCACTGAACCCTGATATCCACTAATATCAAAAGGCTCTCTACTGTTCCTTAGCTTGAAATCTTCATAGGTGTAGAAACAACACAGGTCTTCCTGGATGAGCTGGCGACTAGCTGTGAACCTATTCATCTAGACAGACAGATCACGTGTCACAATGAGAGGGATAATCCATAGGACCCTAGACAAGGGGCCCGTCTTCTGTCCTACATACAGCCAAGCCAAAAAGCTTCATTCACAAGTCGGGCCCATGCTCTATGTAGTCACTGGGTTCTCTCTATTCCTGCTCTGATATGGCTGTTCTCTGTGGCCATGCATTTCTGGGTGTTTAGCTCATGCCTACAGGCCTCCTCAAGGATGCTCTGTTTATCTCTGTAACTTTTGAGGAAAAGAATTACAAAGAATCCAAATATTTTCAATCAAAAGAATGATAGTATGCCCATGTGCTCTTTGTGTAGTATCAGGGGGTCCTTGAGACCCATACTTTATTTCCAACAACTTGGGGGCTCATCCAGGATGCTAATTCTATCCAAGAAGTCACAGAATCATGTCATTGGAGAAATGTGTCCCACGGCCCATTGCAGTGGCCCTATAGCTTGGGCATTTGGTAGTCCCTAGATTATAATGATCCTGAGACAGGAAAGTCAGCCTCAGAAGAGCCCAACAGCAAAGGCAACAGGTAACTCTTCACAGGTCAAAGTAAAAAAAAAAGTCAAGTACTGCCTTAGTGGTGGGACATTCTGGGGGGTATTTGAGAGTGAATGAGAGGCACAACTGAGCAGGGTGTGGGCATGGAGCCCCCCCCCCAGTTCTGTAGCTGTTCAGTGGCCTCACGAGGCTTATCAGCAGCCAGGCCTCTAGATCCAGTCATGGGATTATAGCAATCTGCCTAGTGCTGAGAGGTACTGATCTTGAACACTAGTACTGATTGCAAAGGAATCGACTGGAGACGGGTGAAGCTGGAAACTTGGAGTGCAAACAACCTGCCCGGTAGGGATGGGGAGTAGTGGGGTGCTGAGCCTCTCAGGGACTCTTGATTTAGGGATCAGAATGGGGAATAATCAGGTCAAACTGGGCACCAAGAAAAGTAAAGAAATAGATTCTCCCCAACAGTCCATTAGGACTTAAATCAATGGAAGAGAATGGGAAAAAAAGCAGAAACAACAAGAAACGGAATGATCAAATATTGTTGTTTTATTTGGACTAAGGAACCTACTCTTATCCCTCAAACTGGGTCTGTCAGCTCTTTTTTTTTTTTTTAAGAGATTTTTTTTATTTGTTTGTTTGTTTTAGATTTATTTTTATTATTTTATGTGTATGAGCATTCTGCCTCCATGTACATCACAGGTATACCTGGAACCTGAGAAGGTAGTGTGTCTCCATGTGGGTGCTGGGAATCGAACCTGGGTCCTTTGAGAATAAGTGCTCTTATCTTAACCACTAGCCTAACTCTCCAGCCCCTGGGGCTGTCAGCTCTTAATTGAATACATCAATTGTAAGAGTCTGATCTCCCAAGAAGAAATGGACCATGTCCTTTGTTGGAGGAAAAGACCTGAGGTTCTTTATTCAATGAGAACCCAATACAAAGAAAAGGGAACTATGACAGAGGTTCTAAACAGATCCCCTCAACACTTAGATCTCTGACCAGCCCTGACCAAACCTAAATAATCAGGCTGACGGGACTTGTGCAACAACAGCTCCTCGGGTGGAAACGCCAGCCCCTCTGCTTGGACTGATTGACCAGAAAGCAGAGGAACTGAGTCCTCTAACCAGGCCAGAAAGCTCCCCTGCCTTGCTCAGTCTACCTCTCCCTGCCCCAGCTGAGGAGAGAAACTGAACAATGGAAAGGAAACTCTAAAATTTACCTTCTTTCCAATCCTCCAGGAGAAACCCTTGACTTTATTCCCCGACAGGGAGTTCCACCAGGAGAGGAAGGAACTGGGTTTGCTAATGCCTCTCTAACTAGCACTGAGGCCAGAACTCTAAAAAGTGAACCTAAGTTCTTATTAGAGGACCCTTTGGGGTGGCAGGCCAGTCAGGTCAGTTCTCAGGGCCCCTGCTACACTGGGCCGTTAGTGACTATTCTGAGCATTCTGTCCTCAGGGGAAGAAGAATGACTAGATATTTGGAAATGAGAACATCTAACAGGTCAGAGGTTCTTGCACAAGGGTCTCCAGTCAGGACCCTCGATGGGACAACATTAATGGGTCCCATCAAGAATACATGAGGGAACTGGAAAGACCTAGGTATAGAAGGGATAAAGGGGTCAGCCCTTGATCTCAAAATATAAATAAGGCTTTTAATATCCAACCAGGAAGAGATGAAGACCCAACCAAACTCTCAAGGTCGAAGGCCCCAAATCTTCCCGCCAGGCCATCCCAGGAGGGTACCAATGCAAACAAGGGGAGAGACGGGAAAATACTCTGAAGTAAAACTGGAGGGTCCCTGGAGTGGTTTGGATGAGCAGTGAGCTCTCTTAGTCTTAGATACTTAAACACGTCGTTCTAGGTTGGCGGCGCTGTTTGGGGAGACTTAGAGTGGTGTAGCCTTGCTGGAGGGAGTGTGCCACTGGGGGTGAGTTTGAGAGTAAAATGGTTCACCTCCTTCTTGTAAGCTTTCTCTGCTTTGTGCTTGTGGGTCAAGATGTAAGCTCTTGGCACCGTGCTCCAGCCTGTGCCTGCCTGCCCCCTTCACCCCTGTGTCTGCCTGTCCCCCTTCACCCCTGTGCCTGCCCCCTTCACCCCTGTGTCTGTCTGCCCCCTTCACCCCTGTGCCTGCCCCCTTCACCCCTGTGCCTGCCCCCTTCACCCCTGTGCCTGCCTGCCCCCTTCACCCCTGTGTCTGCCCCCTTCACCCCTGTGTCTGTCTGCCCCCTTCACCCCTGTGTCTGCCCCCTTCACCCCTGTGCCTGCCCCTTCACCCCTGTGTCTGCCTGCCCCCTTCACCCCTGTGTCTGTCTGCCCCCCTTCACCCCCTGTCTGCCTGCCCCCTTCACCCCTGTGCTCTGCCCCCTTCACCCCTGTGCCTGCCCCTTCACCCCTGTGTCTGTCTGCCCCCTTCACCCTCTGTCTGTCTGCCCCCTTCACCCCTGTGTCTGCCCCCTTCACCCCTGTGTCTGCCCCCTTCACCCCTGTGTCTGCCCCCTTCACCATGCCACGATGAACTCTAAACCTCTGGAACCATGAACCAACCTAACTCTTCTATAACTTGCCTTGGCCATGTAACTTTATTGCAGAAACAGAAAAATAAGCTAATATTATCCCCTTGGCCAGATAATACTTAAAGTACATTTTGTGATCAGAAGCTGGCCAGCTATTACCCCCCCTCCCAAAAAAAAATCACAAAAGATAGAAATTTGGAAATACAGAAGGTTAGAATGGTTACTCGGGGAAGCCCAAGAGGTCCACGTAAGAGAGGATGGAGAAACACAAAAGCAGAGGACTAAATTTATGCTCGAAACTGTAGGATAACACGTTCTGGGAAAGAATGAATCTCAGTTCCACAGGCCCAAGATCTCTCCACCAGGCCACCCAGGAAAGGACAAGAGAAAACAAGCCCATAAACGGATGTGTGTGTGTGTGTGTGTGTGTGTGTGTGTGTGTGTGTGTGTGTGTGTGTGACAGAGCTACAGGTTCGGAATGGCAGGCCATTTCAAAAGGGGGTTCCTTGAATGGAAAGAGGAAGAAGAGCTGTAAAGAGACTTTCTTTACTGCTTTCAAAGAGGAACAGGGACTCAGGGCCGATAAAAGCAGCATTGAGCCCTGTATGTCCCCTTGTAACACCCCAATCTCACTGATTAAAAGACGGATGGATCCTATCTTAGTTACTTTTCTATTGCTGTAACAGAATACCATGATCAAAGAATGCATTTAACTGGGCTTAGGGTTTCAGGGGGTTAGAGTCCATGACGGTGTAGTAGAAAAATAGCTGAGAGCTCACATCTTGATCCACAGCCATTAGGCAAAGAAAGTGCATTGGGAATGGCATGAGTCTTTTGACAACTCAAAGTCCAGCAAAGCTGCACCTCTTAATCCTTCCCAAACAGTTCCACCAACTAGGAACCAATAAGCCTATGGGGCCCTTCTCATTCAAACCATCACAGATCCTTTAGGTTGGTCCAAGACCTTGTAGGACAGTAAATCCAACTGTGCAGAGCAGACACCTGTAGCACTCAACCCTACATTCTCATCACAAGATTCTACATCACCATGGCAGGTTCAGTGTTGCAGACCTACAAGATACATTGGGGGCCTTGTCCCCCCAGCCAAGAACAGTGACGATCTTGTTGCCTTAGACGGGGAAGATCCTCAGATAGGTAGAAAGAACTATCATAGGTGGACAGGGACTCACCGACTCCCTCAGTCTATTTGGACAAATTCTGTAACCTTTCCGGTTTGGTGTGATTACTAATCAAATGAGGCGATGTACCCTTTTGCAGAAGCAGAAGCTGCCCTGTGTGTTCTTTGTTCTGAATGGGTGGTGTCCTTGAGCTCCACATTGAAGCCTCTGTATTCATCTTTGCCTCTTTGGTGGTACTGGGGCTCAGAAAACAGTATTCCAAAGTATGTAGCTTTGGGCTTGAAGCTGAGAGTACTTGAGGAGGAGACACTATCAAGAAGGCATCTTTATCTAACTAAAGAGATCTACAATCAGAGGATACACCTCCCCCATTCTTTTCATTGACTTTCATTAACCAAAGAAGAGTGAAATCATTTCACAGGGAAAGGGCATGGAATCAGAACTCTTAACTAAAGCCCAGGGGAAGTTTGTTCCAGGCCATTCATTGTCTGTTCTCCTCATTCACTTATTCATTCATTCATTCATTCATTCTCTCCCCTAAAAACCTGAAGACCCTGCTTCCTTTCCTCTCTCCAAGAGGATATGTACACCTCACTCATATGCATATTCATCAGTCCTGTGTTTATGAATATAGATATATACATATATATTTTTGAGACAGGGTCTCATGTAGCCCAGGCTGGCCTCAAACTCTCTACATAGCCTAGGATGACCTTGAACTTCTGATTCTCCTGTTTCCATTTTTTTTTTGAGTGCTGGAATTATGCCAGGTTTTATGTGGTGCCTGGGATTGAACCTGGGGCCTCATACATCCTAGGCAAGCACTTTACCATCTGAGCCACTGTAAAGACCCCCCGAGGTTTCCTGGTGAGAACTTACTTAGGCTCCAGGAATCTGAGCTTGCTTTACCCAGCAGGGCTGCATAAGGGAATGATTTAACCACTGGTGTGGTTACCAGGTGCTTGGAAGGGGCTACACTTGGCTGTGCAGTGTGCTTTGATCTAACAAGGGGGAGGTCTTTTGCCCTGCCCCTTAGCATTATTATAAAAAGCCCCTTTGAATAAACAGAAAAGGCTGTTGAGTATTGACCCAGGTCCTCCCGAAGCAACCCTGTGTTTCTGTCTTTCTCCTCTTCGCTATCTTTCTTTCTAATATTTTCTCACCCCTCTCTCCTCCTCATAAGAAGCCTTGAAAAGGTGGGAGCTGGCCTCTCATAAGCCATGTCCCCAGCCACTCATATACTTTTTTGGTCACTAATATGTCTGTTGGCAGTTTGTTTGAGTGGACCCAGTCACCTGATCTTCAGGGGAAAGACTGAACTTCCTCACAATGGGCAAAGACTCTGAAGCTCTATTTATTGAGCACCATGAGACCGAGGGGCCAGGGGTTTTGTCTGAGGAACTACTTTCTTCCTTTTAGATGTATTTATGTCCCTTTCTCAGGAGGCAAAACTCAAAAGTGGAAGAAATAGGTATTAACTTTCTTTTATGTAATTTATTCCTTAACATCAAGCTCTTCTAGTTTAAAGGTGCCACAAGTTTGCTATAAAATTTTTCACATATGTTGAAGCAATCTCACATAAAACGGACACTACTTAGCAATTCCAATCCTGCAAGACAACCTCTTACTACAATATGGTGCCATTCTAGCTTTCAGGTTTAGATGAGCCAGGCTGTTGTAACGGAACAAGCTGCTAGGTGAGTTGGGGAAGACCCCCACCTCTGGGACCTCTCCTAAGTCAGGCTATCGTTGCACTCCACCTGTACTTTCTCCATTCTCCAGATGGCCGAGGAGACAACGGATCTCCATGTGTGACTGCCCAGAAGTGGCCTGAATGAGCTGACTGCCAGCACCTACTTAGATAACCTCTTGGTATCAAGACTTCCTCCGAGAGTCCAGTCGGAGAGAGTAAGGCACTTGCCCACAAAGCAGAGCAGCGGGACACACATGCGCGCACACACACACACACACACACACACACACACACACACACACACACACACACACACACAACACCACAACACACAAACACACACACACACACACACACACACACACACACACACACTGCAGCCTTAGCGGAGCTGCTGTGCTCTGCTTCCTCCCCGGGAAAATGGGGATGGCAACACTGGTGTCCCCAGGGCGGCCATTAGGAACAAAGGAGTCACATATGACCATGTGTGGCTCACAGGAAGCAGTGAATGTTGGCTATTATTTCTATTACTTTCTCCTGTTAGGATGAGCTATTAAAACCCCGCTGTGGTCTAACACTGGAGAAGTGCTGACTCTCAAGGGTCGGTACTGCGGGCCAGGTCTCTCTTTGTGGCTGGTGAGACGTGGACTGTACTACTTCGGGGTGCAGCAGTGGTGCCGTCCACGTGCGTAAACGGTGCCCTATCGTGGTCAATGCCTAGCCCTCGGTATGGATAAAGGGAGAGGGCATGCAAAACAGAAACAGTCTGAGATTCTGGACCCAAGGGTCAAGATCATAGTACAACACATTTTTTGTTTGCTTTTTGGACAGGGTCTCGTGTAACTCGGGCTGGCCTCAAGTTTGACTTGTTGCTGAGGATGATCCTGAACTTCTGACCCTCCGGAGCGCTAGGATTACAGGTGTGGGCACCACACCCAGTTTATGTGGTGCTGTAGAATCTGGGACGCTAGGCAAGCACTCAACCAACCAAGTCCAATGCCCAGCCTTCAAAATGCGTCACTAGCTGCCAGTTTCCCACTCCCCCGGCTATTTTGGCATCCTATAGAATGCCCCTTTGTTGCCCTCTTTAATTTACTACAGAAGTAGAATCCTGTCAGAATTATTTCTGGTGGCCTGAGGGTGGGAGGATGAGATCAGACAAAAAGAAAGGGTTCCATAACCAACCTTTAAAACTGTCATTAACATGTCCCTGTCCACCTCAAGAAAACAGAGGCAAAGTGGGCCTGTTGGATGACTTCCGTTTTGGAGACAACTTGAGAGCTATAGTAATAACTCACCTCAGCGACTTCACGTGAATTTAGTCCTCCCTACACAGCACATGTGGAAAGGGATCTGCCTCTGGCTATGACTTGGGTGAATGCATATGCAATCACACCCTACCCGCTTCTTCCAAAGGTGTTCTGTTGCGTGGACTGGATAAGCAGGCCATGGGAAATGGGACTTTTCATCTGCAGTACATGCTACTAAGCAGCCTTGGGTACATGGCCTCTGGCTAGCTCAGTTCCAAGACTGGCTGCCCAGCCCCTCCCCTCCAGCAGTCACAGTGGCTGAACAGTCCCACCTAGTCCCAGCATTAGCTAGGGAAGCCCCTCTGCCAGTGCCTTTGTGTTTCTAGTCACCACTTAGCCCTTCATTAGAATCCAAATGATGGCTTCCTAAAGTCAGAGATTTTGTCAACCATCATCTTTCCCGAGTGCTCGGTTCAGGGGCAGACCTGTGGGATAGGATGAGCCATAGTTAATGGTCCCGTTGCTAAACTGGTTAGGTATGACATCCACTTTCCATGTGGGTTTGCTTTGTTTTTCTGAACACATTTGCTGTGGCTTCTTCAGAGGCCATAGGTGGCATCCTCAGAGTCCTGCATGATGTGTGACCTAGTGCTGATACACTGTGAACATCTAGGGAACATGGGCGTGAGATTGCACAACATTCTAAAGAATGGACAGGGAAGACAGGCAGGCCAGGCATCGACACTGCCTTGGCTGTGGGACAGCAATGGACTGTCCTCTGGAACAGGCTTCTGACACCCGCACAGCTACAATGGCTCAGACACTCAGACCTTGTGAAGACTCAAGATTGACCTGGAGTTGTGATACAACAGTCTACATTCTGTATGATAAACTAATGCAACTCACAATGAAGACCAAGAACATTTGGTGAGAACAACATGCGAGGCCTGGTGGGCAGTGATGCTCAATGGTTAGTCGGCAGTTCTGCACTCAGAGAGCTGAAGCTCACCTAGTCTGCCACTGCCTTCACATTCAGGATGGACTCTGACCGCTCTGAAACCCAGAGGAAAAGAGGACCATGGAGGCAAGAGTTGGGAAGCACTCTCCATCTACTGCCCGAGATGGTGGTCACTGATTTTCTTCTGAATTCTGTCCTGGTGGCCCTCTGAAGTAGCAATTTCTGATGTCTTGGGAAACAAGCTCTAAGAATAGTCATTGAGATCCACTAGGGACAGTGCACAGGGGATCACCATGGCCAAGTACCTGACAGCCATGAATCACAGGGAAAGCATGCTTTGGGCTCTTGGCTCTCAGAGATCTTCATCTCTCCAGGGTTGGCCTCTATAAGACGTTCCTAACAGGAACGTCATTTTGATTGTCTTGAAGCGTGGTGACCACAGTCTAAGGTGGAAAAAGGAAGCTGATACTGAAGGCCCCAGGACAGTGGGTAGGGGGGCAGCCAGCACACTTCCTGGATCTGAAGTCCCTCCAGGTTGTGGGCTGAGCAGGACAACAGCCCAGTAGGGTAGAGGGTTCTGGTGAGTCACCCTGGGGTGTTATAGACCATCAGTCTGGTTCATGACCCAGGCAACCCTGGGGTCTGGGAAAGGCATTCCTGGTCCAGATAGTGGAGTAATGGCCTGAAGTATAGGCTGCTCCTTCTGCTCTTTCTCAGCTGCATGCTCAGTAATTTAGTCCCACTGTCAGGAGGCCCAAAGCCGTTTTGGGAATGGTGACTCATCCTCAAGCCCCTAGGTGTTCTTGGCTTTCCACTCCATAGATGTGCAAGGTCAGATGTAGCATGACTGGGCCATAGGATGCTTTACCTCAGCAAGCTCTGCTTCCCTTCCAGCCCCGTGGCCTCCCTGTGGTATGATCTGCTGTCCTGCTCTTCCCAGGAAAGCCTCCTCCTGGAGCACACCTGTGCTTAGTAGAAAGGCCTGCATATCCAGAACTCCTGTCTTCCTCGGGAGAAAGGGCCAGAAACTAGATCACCAAGCGCTCATTCCGTGTGCACCACCAACTTGTGGACCTGGGCGGATTCTGAGGTTTTTGTTAAAAAACAAAGGCAAAATTTTTCCACATTGTGTAGTATGGCTTTATGCAAATGCAAAGGATTTTGGATTAAAAAACAAGAATAACAATACGGGGCTGCTGATGTAGTTCAGGAGGCGTAGTGCTAGCAACCCTGCATGTAACTGGGCCTGGTAGCACACGTCTGTAATCCCAGCACTCAAGTGGAGGGGGAGGCTGGAGATCAGAAGTTCAAGGTCATCCTTGGCTAGACAGTGAGAGTCTGAAGCCAGCCTTGAGATATATGAGACGAGGGAGTAGGAAAAATATAACCTTCTATCAGAGATCACTGGACCTGACCAGTCCTAAACTGTATATAATAATCATTAACTTCAACAGAGAGACTGACCTCAGATGACCCGAAAAGAGGCCATTTGAGAAATGAAAGACTCTGGTGCTGCGTTTGTATATACGGGTACAGCCCCTGACCCAGAGTCAGTGCTGGAGCGAAGGGGAATGAGGCTTAAGAGCTTGAAGAGAGCCGGGCGGTGGTGGCGCACGCCTTTAATCCCAGCACTCGGGAGGCAGAGCTAGGTGGATCTCTGTGAGTTCGAGGCCAGCCTGGGCTACAGCGTGAGTGCCAGGACAGGCTCCAAAGTTACACAGAGAAACCCTGTCTTGAAAAAACAACAAACAAACAAACAAAAAATGAAGAGAGGGGAGTAAGTGGCCAGGGGTCAGATGTGCTTGTAAGAGGTTGCAGCTGTGGTACAACAGGAGGCAAAAAGCCCCTATGATAGAGACAGTCCAGAGGTCCCCGCAGGGTGGGAAGAGTGTAAAGTAGCCAATCTGACTCGATGGTTGGTGGGGCCAGATTCTTCACAGGGACCCAATCGGCGGAGCGTGTCAGATGACAAACGGGCCGCTACCTTAACACTTAAACAGCACCGTGTGGCATATGAGATTACTTGGAGCCAGAGCTCCATGGCATTCATTGACAGGTGACTTATTGCAACCACAGTCGGCCTTCTGGGGTCATGGTGGGATGAAGAGTAGGTCTGGCAGGACAGACAGGGACCCCAGTCCACCAGACAAGCTACCTATCCTCTGTGTCCTGGCTTGGAGGGTCTGAAGGGCCCCAAAGCTCTGCCTAAAGTGTAAAGAACTTACGGGGTGACATCCCACTTACGGGGTGACATCCCACTGCCCTTATCCCACACATTCCTCTGGGCTAAAGAGGACGGGGAAAAGAAAGAAACGTGTTCACCCTTTGACCCAAAGGTCGTTAAGTCACCCCTCATGATGTCTCCAGCCTGCCTCTTACTTTTTGATAGGCGTATTTGACTCCTTCCCAGGAGAAGTCCTTTGCAATACCAGCTTCCCAAGCAGACCCCAACTCCTAGGTTCTCTCTGTGCAAGAATATACCCATGCAACTGGAAAGAACATTCTAGAATCTTACTGCAACCTTTCACCACCCTCCCCAACCTTCCCACCACGTTTTCAACACTGGCAAAATGCTGGCGTCTTCCAAGGGAGGTTTTAAAAGTTTTATGCCTAAGGTACAGTTTGGGCGACAAGATTTTGAAACAAATCTCTTCTGCTGATTCTGCTGATGAACTCACTGCCTCGGAGCAGCCATGAAGTGGAGCTAGTCCGTCCGTCTCCAGGTGGCAGGAGCGGGTGCTGGGGGGTAAACACTGTAGTATCTGGAGAGAACAGACAATCACTGAAGGGCAGGGCTTTCCACAACGCCAACATCTGATCTGCCTTGTTTCGGAGTTGCAACTAGTCATGCCTGGACTCGAGTCGCTAAACATATGGAAGCAATTGTGCTGACTAGGCGGCTTCAGCTCCTCACAATGAAATGTGAACACACAGTGTTTATTTAACCAAGGGTTTTCCGTCCTTTCTCCTCTGGCGGCCTGCCAACTGCCCCAGAAAGGCTTCGAAGCAATTCTTTCTGGCCACAGGCATGAAGCCTGGTTCTCTCTCACCAAGGGAGGTCTGGAGTTGATTGTCTCCAAAGCCCAGAGGTGAGTTCCCAAAACCTGGGACCTGGGAGAGACTCTCAGCCCCCAAGTCCCTGTGCTATACTCCAGACTACAGAAACCTGAATTCCTCTTTAAAACAAAACAAAACAACAACAAAACAAAAAACTTTTTAAGGAAAATAAGCATTTCCTTATAAAATGTGACAATTCTGGAAGACTAAAACCTTTGCAAGAACAATTTGTTAAAGCCCTTTCTAAGTGACACTTAATAAACACAGTTGATGAACTTTTGCCTACTTTCTGTAGTAAGCATAATTAAGAACCCTGGCCATTCTGTGTAAAACAAACATTTAAAGCAAGAACAAACACCATGAAAGAGTCAAAGCAGTCAAAATGAGAGGAACCAGAAAGCTGTCTGGTGGCCGCCGAGGAGGGGGTGGGTCACTGGATGGTGTGGCCTTACAGTTGATGATGGCTGATCTTGGTTGTCAACTGGACTACATCTGGAATCAACTAAACCCCAAGCAGCTGGGCAAACCTGTGAAGGATTTTCTTTGCTGGCTCACTCGAGGGGAGAAGACCCACTCCACATCTGGGCCACACCTTCTGGAGGTGGCCTATATAAAGGGACGAGGAAGAAGAAAGCCTTTGCTCTTTGCCTGCTGGCCCTCCCTGCATGTAAACTATGCAAGTAAACGCCCACAACATAAAACATTTTAAACCAAAGTAAAAATAATAGTTTTTCAAACATTGTCCCTTTTACATGGTGGGGCCCTTACGACGGAGTCTGCACGGCCAGGAAGGCAGGATGGGTAGGGGCTTCTTATGGCCTCGCCCTCCCTTGCTCTTTTGGTGTCCATCTACAGGCCCTAGCTAGAGAGCCCCTCATTTCAGGTGGTTGACCAGAAGGAGGGGTCCTGTATGTGAGAACCAAGGGCAACGGGAAAGGAACTCAGTGAATGGGGCCTCAGCCACAGTGACAAACCAGCTCCCACCTACCCTGAAGAGGGCAGACCTGTCTGGGGCAGACTTGGGAAGCAACAGTTCTGTCCAGATGTTCCATCACAGCAACCTGCGGAGCAGATGTGCAGAACTGGCACTGCGTGAGGGTGGACTGCTTTTCACGCACAGTTCAGCATTTCAATGTTTGTGTGTCTGTGTTCACTGGGAAACATAAAAACGTCGGAGGCTGTCTTAACTTGTGTGGTGGTTTTGTCATGAATATTTGCCCAAACTTATCAAGTTCCACACTTAAAAATCCGTGGATTTGGGGACTGAAGAAATGGCTCAGTGGTTAGAGGACTGGCTTTTGTTGCAGGGGATCCACGTGTGGGTTCCCAGCCTCCGCGCGGCAGCTCACAACTGTCTGTAATGTGACACCCTCTGCCGGCCTCTTCGAGCACCAAGCATTCCTGTGGCGCACAGACACACACAGAGGCAAACATCCATACACATGAGGTGATAAAAAAATTTAATCTGCGCGCTTTATTACAGCACATTAAACCTCTCTCAAGTAAAGATGAAAAGAATTGTTCGTGTCCACATTGGTTATAATAGAACACATTTAGGAAAACCTAAACACCTATTAAGAAATAACTGGGTTGGGGGTAAAGAAATGGCTCAGCAGTTAATGCATCCTGCTCTTGCAGAGGACCCAAATTTGGTTCCCAGCAGCCACACCTGGGGGCTTAATAGTCACCTGTGACTCCAGGGAGAGCTGATGCCTCTGGTTCCCACAAGGCACCTGTACTCACATGCACATACTCATATCCAGATACATACATGTAACTGTAATGAATCTTTAAAAGAAAGAAATTATTGTTTGGCATTAATACATCAATAAATGTATGGCACATCCACATAGGCCCCTGTGAAGACATGAACCATGCTGAGATGGGGCTCAGTTGGTAGAGTGCCAGCCTAGTATGCAGGAGGCCCTGGGTTCCAGCCCCAGCCAGCACTGCATCAGCCAGACATGGTAGCACACCCTTGTGATCCCAGCACAGAGGAATGAGGATCAGAAGTTCAAGGTTATACTCAGCTATGTAACAAGTCCCAGGCCAACGTGAACTGCATAAGAACCCACCTAAAAACACGAAACATAAAACCAGGCATGCATTTCAATCCATCTGCCACTAATGAACTTGACATGGAGTGAGACTAAGGGGGTTGAAACAAGTGAATTAACGACCTGTATCGCTAACATTTGACCTCTTACACTGGATGGTAAGGACATGGGTAAATCTTACTTCCTGTGTCCCACTTAGATAAGTGTTGGAGCCCACTAGGTTTCCTAGTGGCTGTACCCAGCAGGACTGCATAAGAGGTTGACTGGACCACGGGCCTGGGTACCAGGTGACTGTAACTAGCAAGGTGGAGGTCTTTTGCTCTACCCCTTGGCATTGTTATAAAAGACCTTTGAAGTAAAGTTCTAGGCTGGTGGATAAGGATCCAGGCCCACCCGAGTCTGTGTTTTCTCTCTGTTCCTCTCCTCTCTATTTCTAACTAAGTCTCTTATCCCTCATTTCTCAAGAGTTCCTGGGGTAAATAAGTGTGGGGACTGGTCCACCACAGGTAAGTCTTTAGTATAAAGACTAAAGAATAGATTAGAAAAGAAAAGAAAAAAAAAACCTGCGATGGTAAAAGAAAAAGTTCATCGTATTTATTGGTCGGCCCACCTAATTACAATCACAGCACCCCTGTATGACCTGGCTGAGAGATGAAGCTCTGCCCTTGTGACTCTTCCTGCAGGTCCTAAAGCCATGACAATAACTGGCCTGAAGACCACCCCACAGTTCTCGTTCGGGCCTAAGCCCTGCACCTCTCCTTGGATAAGCACAACTATCTCAGTCCAAATTCATGGCCAGGTTCTGAAACACTTCCTCCTGGGAGGTAGGAAAAGGCTCCCCAGCCTTCCCCAGGGTCAGACTTCAGATGCACTGGCTCTGTGGAGTACAATTAGAGAGGGGACTTAGAATGGCCAGACGGGGTCACAGAGTCCGTAGGTCCTGGGCTGACCTGGGCAGCTGGGTCTTGAAAAGACATTTTAGATGGGTTTAAAGCTCACCTTCCTAACTGGCTGTGGTAGCGCATGCCTTTAATCCCAGCACTCTGGGAGGCAGGGGCAGGCGGATCTCTGAGTTCAAGGCCAGCCTGGTCTACAGAGTGAGATCCAGGACAGCCAGGGCTGTTACACAGAGAAATCCTGTCCCGAAAAACAAAACGGAGCAACAACAGCCCACCTCACCTCACCTCCTGCTGATAACCTCTGCCTCAGTGGCCTTACCCTTATCCTTCAGCCAAAATACTTAGATGGCTTATATTTTACTGTATATAGCACATCTGTGTTTTTTTTCCAAATATAAAATTACACCATAACACTAAATGAAGAGACTTTTAAAATGGATGTCAGTCTCCCTCAGACCCTGAGGATTCTACTGCCCTCTCTAGAGGGCGTGCCCCATCCTATTCTTCCAGGAAGATCTAGGGTTCTTCTTGCCGCCCATAACCCAAGCGCTCACGGTTTATTCAGGGAAGTCTAGTATTCTCAGAAAGATGACTTTGCATTTCTGGACTATTCTATTTCTCTAGATAGAGCTGGGGGGTGGGGTGGGATTTCACTGGAGAGCACAGGTAGACAGATAGGCAGCCAGGATGGCAGCTGCCAACACTCAAGAGTCAACTGAGTGGTTCGTGTTTTAAACCAAACTCCGCCCTCTGTCCCCATTTCATCCATTGCATAATGGAAACTGACCGCTGCTCACATCCAGAATCCCAGCCAGGGTTCAGAGCACTGTGTCCAGTTTCAAGAAAGAGTCCCATCTCCTTTCCCCTCCGGGCAGAAATGTGTTCCATCCAGACTCACCTCTCTGCTCTGTCCACTGACAAATGGGGATTGCACTATAACCTAGGTGTCCCTGCAAGACAGAATCTAACCCGAGACTCGAACTCACATGCTGGTCTCCCAAACTGGTTATTGTTGTTGTTTTTAACTAAATCTAAATCCAATGAATTTCCTTTTAATTTTGCTCTAAAACTTTCAAAGAACACTGATTTCATCTACCATTTCCAAGTCACATGGAGAATTGTCAAAGTGCTTACAAGCTGGTTTCATTTCCTGTGTGCCAAAGGCCAAGGGCCATTCACAGCAAAACTGGAACACCAGCCACCAGATACAAGTAGCAATGGGGGAATCCATGAATATTTATCACCTCCCAGAGAGCTCCTTGGGCAGTGTGGGGACAGAAAGCAACTTCGGCTAATCTGAGTCCTGTTCTAATACTCTCCACAAAGACAGCCTGTTCTTACTTGTGAAACCCGCATCAAAGCCATAACGAGGCCAGACTGCTGTTGGTAGCTTTGACTAGAAGCCCTGAAGGCTTAAGATAGGAAAACAACACTTTCTCCAAAACAAACAAGGCTTTCCTTTGTGTGTCTAATGAGGAGAGAGTGTAGCTAAGGCAGATCCTACCATGTCTAGAGTCCCTGGATGCTGAGGTAATTAGAGCCTGCAAGAGCAAGCAGCTTCAGGGTATCCAAGCCATGGCCAGTTGGCTGAATGTGGCTCAGGTTAGCTATGAGTGAAGCCCAACACAAAACTGCAAACTTACTTCAGACATTATGAGGTGTGTGTGTGTGTGTGTGTGTGTGTGAGAGAGAGAGAGAGAGAGAAGGGGGGGAGAGAGAGAGAGAGAGAGAGAGAGAGAGAGAGAGAGAGAGATGTTTGATAACTCAATTGCATGTTTTTTGAGTGTGAGTGAACCACATAGGTGTTGGATGTGTCTGCCAGAAAAGGGATCTCTATCAGAGTGTTTGCCTAACTACACACCTGAGCCCTGTGAGCCGTGCGCTGTCCCTCCAGAGGGGAACTGAATGGGATACCAACTCGGTATTGATCACATCACGCTGGGCTAGACAGCATCTCTGAAGAGACCAACTGAGATATCTGTAAGGCTCTGAGTACAAAGCGAAACACAGACACATCAAATGGATCACCAGAACAATCCCTCACTGAGCTAACAAAATTAAATGGGCTTTCTCCAAAGCAAAGCCACGGAGCATCTTGGTTTTAGATATAAAACTTCTTGCGCATGACCTTGACCTACACAAAAGCCAGAATCTCTCTTTTTGCTCTTTTCTTACCTCTGCCCCATCTATCCCTCTGACATCTCAAGACTTCCTGAAGATCCATTTGACCTTTGAGTCAAATGATGACAGATGAATAGGCAAGAAGGAAGAAAAAACACACTTTGGAGGTAACTGTAGATTTCGCGATGAGTCTGTTCAAGGCACAATCATCTTTCCTTCGTCACTAAAACACTGGATCTGGAGGAGGTGACTGGGACAAGGCTGCCTGGGACTTCAAGTACACACACATCCACTGGGTCTCACCAACAGACAGAGGTCAGGGGAAGGTGAGCAACAGGCTTCCATCTGCCCAAAATGCAGATGGAGTGGAGTGTGGGGTCTCAAAAAAAACCAGGGTTCTTGTGTTAAAGAACTTGCCACCTATCACAAGCCAAAGTATCAAAGTATAGACCAAAAAAACCAAGCAAACAACAGCAAAACCAAGAGCTGGTGACTGAGAACACCCTTGGTTGACAAGTGTCTCATTGTTCCCTAAAAGGAGCCCACAGATAAGGAATGGAATGTTCCACCCTACCAGGCTGCATCTTCAGCATTTCAGAAGCCGGCATGTGAGCAAGCACAATGAAGGGGTAACCACAGGGTAACCACTTACCTAAGGACGGGGCTTGATGGGTACTCAGAGTGAGACCGGAAGAGAGGTTGGGTCTCTCTCCTGGCTAGCAGAGGTCCCCGATAGTACCTGCCACGGAGTGGGAAGCAGGAAGGCAGGCACACAGGACCTACCTTCTCCCCACTTCCCACAGTCCAAGCTACACACAGACCCTCATATTTGCACAGAATTAACAATGCTCCTTTTCTTGTGGAGGCCACCAAAGGAAAGGAAAGACCTGGATTCGGTCACTTAAAAAGCCGGAACCAAAACAAAACATAACAAAACACCAAAACAAACCCACACCCACTTTGGCATAGAGCTACATAGGAAAAGTGGAGCCAGGATTGGACCTCATTTTTATGCTTTCCTGCGAGGCACATGACAGGAAGCTGTTCCTGTGCCAAGTCAAGTCTGTACTCCACAAGGAAGACAGGAGGGGGGGTTGGCAGTGCCAGTCTATCCTGAGGAAGCCTACTCCTGGTTGGGTTTTGCTGGCAGAGCTAATGGGAGGCAAAACTGTGAAGAGCTGTAGCAAAGGACTTAGGCACCCAGAGTGACTACCCAGAGGTTACCCAGCCACTGCAAGCGAGTGGCCCCAAATCTGCCTTCATATCATTTTTTTTGAAGATGGGGTCTAATATAGCCCAGGCTGGCCTCAAACTTGATATATAGCTAAGGATGACCTTGAACTTCTGACTCTCCTGCCTACGCCTCAGACTGCTGGGATTGTAGGTATATGCCAGCTCTCTCTCTCTCTCTCTCTCTCTCTCTCTCTCACTCTCTCTCTCTCTCCCTGTGTGTGTGTGAGCGTGCAATTTTTAACTTATTATTTTAGAATTTTATACATGTATATAATGTATTCTGATATCTACTACTCTGCTTCCCTCCTTAACTCTTATCCTCTTCCCTCCCAACTTCATATCCTCTTTTTATTTATTTTTTAAAACTTGCTGAGTCTAATTAGTGCTGCAGGTATCACATGGGTATAGGACTATCCACTAGAGCGTGGGTAACCAAGAGCCACACTCCTAAAGAAAATTGACTTCCTCTCCCCAAGCAGCTGTGACCTGCCAACAGCTCTTCAGGCAGGAGTGAGGCTCGGTAAGCCACTCTCCACACCCGGTTTATGCAATGCTTGGAATTGCACCCAGGGCATTGTTCATGTGAGATGAGCGCTCTAACAACTGAGCTACCTCTGAACCTTCTTTCCTCATAGTTCAAGTTTTTATTTAGGAAGTCATCCAGTAAGGGAAAACAAACAAACAACTTTCCACTCAGCACTTTTTATCTAGGAAAAACAATTAACCGACCCCAAATTTGAAGGTAGAAGAAGTACAGGGAACCATTGGTCATTATACTGCTATTGGTTTGGGATTTATAGTGTGCTGTTATCTCGTTTCACCTTTTCCAGCATGTCCTAGTTTGCTTTTCTGTTGCTGTGATAAAAGGCTGACCAAGGGGCTCGAGAGATGGCTCAGTGGTTAAGATCACTGGCTGCTCTTCCAGAGGTCCTGAGTTCAATTCCCAGCAACCACATGGTGGCTCACAACCATCTGTAATGAGATTTGGTGCCCTCTTCTGGCCTGCAGGGACACATGCAGGCAGAATACTGTATACATAATAAGTAAACCATTTTTTTAAAAAAAGCTGACCAAGGGGCTGGAGAGATGGCTCAGTGGTTAAGAGCACTGGCTGCTCTTCCAGAGGTCCTGAGTTCAATTTCCAACAACCACATGGTGGTTCACAACCATCTGTAATGAGATCTGGCGCCCTCTTCTGGCCTACAGGCATACATGCAGACAGTATACATAATAAATCTTTTTTTAAAAAATGCTGGCCAAATTCACTTTGGGAAGGAAAGGGTTTATTTGACTTGCAGGTGAGTCAATCAGATCATCAAGGGAGGCCAAGACAGGAACTGAAGTAGAAACCACGAGGAACACTGTTTACTGGCTTGTTCCCTCCCCATGGCTTGCTCAGCTTCCTATAGCCCAGGCTCACCTAGTCAGGGATGGTTCCACCCACAGCAGACTGGGCCCTTCGTCATCAATTAGCAATTAAGAAAACACCCCAGTAGAAATACCCACAGGCCAAGCTTCTGGAGGCAGTTCCTCAGCTGAGCCTCCTTTATCCCCGGTATGTTTAGGTTTGTGTCAGGTTGACAAAATCTAGCTCTAACACAACAGTTCTGTGACATAGTGGCCCACTGTACCAAAAATACTCTGGAGGTTCTGAGACTTAACCACCTCCCCAAGGTCCATAGAGTTCAGCCCTGAGTTTCTTCCAGGTAGATGTAGTCCAACCCAGCGTCATGGGTTTTGAGTTATGATGAAACTATGGATCTTCATTCAAAGTCAAGGTACTCAGAGCAACGCACTCCGGGTCAAGGAGCTGTTAAAATTGTGGCTTTAATTTTTTTAAAAAAAAAAATAAGCTTTGGGGCTAGAGAGATGGCTCAGCCGTTAGGGTATGCACGGCCATTGCAGAGGCCTACAGCTGCATTGCCAGCACTCAGGTGGCTTCCAACTTCCTGAAACTCCAATTGCAGGGCATCGGACACGCTCTTCTGGCCTCCGTGGGCACGAGGCATGCATTGGTGCATCTAGGCACATGCAGACAAAACACTCACAGACATGAAATAAAAATAAACCAATTTTTTTTTTTTTAAAAGTTGTTCAGTGCTAGGAAGGTGATATAGAGGTGACCAGGTCAATAGCAACGAGGGGGAGAGGACTGACTGCAAGTGAGTCCAACAGGGAGGTGGGGCTCTGCGAGGCGTTACGAGGAAGAGGCAACCATTGAGGGGTGTTTCGTTTGGGGACAGTACACCATGATGTTATGAAACAGCTCATTCTGGCTGTTGTGTGGGAAGTGGCCGGAGAACATGGGTGTTCAATGTCCCAACTCATCTGCCCTGCCTGGCGATCTATTGTGGCTCTCACTAGCCCTCCTACCAGAATTATCTAGAGACTCTTTCAAGTGAGCCTTAAAAACATAATTTTGAGCTAGAGAGACAGCTCAGTGGTTAAGAGAACTGGCTGCTCTTCCAGAGGACCCAGGTTCAATTCCCAGCATCCACATGATGTCTCACAACCACCTGTAACTCCTATTCTAGGGGATCCAATGCCCTCTTCTGCTCCCCTTGGAAACCAGGCATGCACAAAATGCACAGACACACATGTAAGCAAAACACTCATACAGTTCAAATGAAAATTTTAAAAAAATAAAGCATGATTTTGTTAATTTAAAATTAATTATGTCTTGCTCACCACCTTAAAGAACTTTACAAAATCCATGCATTCATTTATTAAACACTACTTATTTCCAAAAAGCAAATGGAGGTTGTTTTAAAAATTGGCTATAAAGGGCCGGGTGGTGGTGGCGCATGCCTTTAATCCCAGCACTCGGAAGGCAGAGGCAGGCGGATCTCTGTGAGTTCGAGGCCATCCTGGGCTACCAAGTGAGCTCCAGGAAAGGCGCAAAGCTACACAGAGAAACCCTGTCTCGAAGAAAAAAAAAAAAGAAGAAAGAAAGAAAGAAAAAAAGTTGTCTATAAAGCAACAGAACCACTTAGAGTTCTCTTTGGGAAACTGTTTAAAATTTGTTGGAATATCTGTTTTCAGGATCAGTTTAAGAATTCAGCCAGTTCAGTCTGCTCTCAGGGTTCACACTTCTCAGTTCCAGACTAAGGCATCAGACGGGCTTCACTTTTACACACTTTCAAACTTCTCCCTCCTCTTCCCCTCGAAAGGTAGGAAGCACCGTATGCTGCTCCCTGCCAATCCACCCCCATCTGGGAGTGAGCAGAGAGGAAGGGTCGGAGTATCTGGAACGCTCCTTCTCAGCAGCTCCAATTCTGTGAGGAGGAAAACTGAGAAACTTCCCTTCTTCCTTACTGTGCATTTTAAGACTCTGGTTATCTAACTAAACTTATCAGTTACACAAGTTCATCACCCTTTATCAAAATGGAGAAAATAAAGCATAGATTTTTAAAACATTAAACAAAAACTTTTGTTCCTATTACTCTCTCTGTGCTCACCACATTCACAGCCTCCAGAACCGCGCACGGCAGGCCAGCACAAGGAGCAAAAATCCACACGACTTGCAGCAGATTATTAAGAAGAGACCTGGCAGAAAGGCTGAGGAATTTTTAAGGATTTGGTGATGGAAAACAGAGCCGCCTCAGTTCTTTGCTTGTTTTTGGCTCTTGGTGTTTGTTTCAGATTGTCGTGTTGCCTCAAACTACAAATGGCTTATGTAATTTAGTATGCAAGAAGAGAATTGTTCAAGGAATGTTCATTTGAGCAAATGGACTTAGGTTTGTAGCTAGACTTGTAAACCGAACTTTCCAGGTATTCTTAAAAGACAAATGTTAGGCAACCAGATTAACGATCAAAAGAGACAAAACCACATTCTGAATGGAAACTGAACCTTTTAGGGCAGGGGCAATACCTGAAATGTGCTGATTTAGCAGTCCTACATCCAACCCTCTCACTTCCCTTTCTTTCGGTAAATCCTGCTTTATTTTTATTTTTTTCCAGCCACTTCACAAAGTGCCTCAGTATCATCTGTTGGAGAAACCTGCCGTACTTGTTTGTGCTTATCAATCCATTGTGTCATATTGAAGCGCGTGTGAGAACACTCAAGCAGGTCCGAGATGAACGCAGAAGCCACCCTAACACACCAGATTCTGCTCCACAGTAATAGTGGTGAAAGGAGTGTGTCGTCCCCCTCTGCTTTTTTCCAGGCCTCTACACTCACAGGGTGTTCCTGCAAAGGAGGGCCAACACAACACAATGCTCACCAGAGCCCAGGGGAGAAGCCAAAACCAGTCTTTCCCTGGCGGGACACCCAGCCTCGGTCCAACGCTACACGCGAACCGCGACACCCAACTTCTCGCAGCCGCTCACTGGTTCGCGGCGTGGGATTTGCCTTAGAAGCCCTGGTCTGTGACCCGCAGAAATCCCGCCAAAGCGCGGCCAGGCCACTAGACAGTGTTGAGGGGAAAGTTCTTGGCGCATGCCATACCAGACCTGAGGGCTGCATTCCACATAGGCTCTAACTTAGGTGCTCCCAAAACGCTCCGCTGGGTTTACTGTCCTCCTCTGTGGTGCCCACCGGTGCCGGTTCCACTGGGACGTGCACCCCACGATCCGGCTGCGGATCCCCCAGAACCTCCGATGGCTAGCTGGAGTTAGCAGCAAGACCGTCGAGACTTCGCTGATGGCACTCACCTCTCCAGGGCGCGGGTAGCAGCAGCAGCAGCAGCCCCAGCAGCAGTGAGGCCAGAATCATCGCGGAGCCACGGATCTGGAAGTTCTCTCCGGACAGATGCACGGACCCACTAACGTCCTGAACTCGCCGGTGGCCGCCCGAGCGCGCTGGCGTAGCGCCGCAGTCCCTGCTGCCCCGGCGGCAGGCGCCGAAGTGGCAGCGCCGAGCTGAGGATCGCAGGCGTCGTAGGTTAGAAGAGGGAGGCGGGCCCGGGGCTCAGGCCCGGGCGGGGCCAGCAGGTTGGTGTGGGCAGGGGGCGGGAAGGAGGCAGGGCAAAGAGAAGAGAAGGAGAGGACTGGGGGAGGGGGCGGACCCAGGGCCGAGCCCTAGGGAGGATGGAGGGGCGGGGCAGACATGAATGGAGCTAGGGTCAGTGCCAACAGGTTACCCCGGCCTGAGGGTGTGGGAAAGGGAGCTTGTGAAGAGCAAAGGAGGGCCACTATCTTGGGCTAGAAGGACGGAGAGGCCGAGAGGAAGTGGAGGGTGCTAAGAAAGAGCATGATCGGGAGGAGAGAGGGTCCCCGCCACCCCCCACCCGCAACCTCGGAGTCTCACTTTGTAAGAGTAGGTAGGAGAGCTTGGAAACAGGAGCGGGAGAGTTCAGTGGCGTGCATAGGATGCATCCCCCAGAACTTTGAGGGGTAGTGGGTCCAGCTGCCTTGGGATGGCAGCGACCCTGCAGTCCAGGCTTTACTGGCTTGAGAGGCCCCAGCAGCAGCGCCCCAGAGGCTGTGGCCACAGTGGCAGCACACCCTGCTGAGCCCGATCGTCCTCTAGGCTACTGAATCCGAGGAGCAAGAGCGGACCCTGGCGTCAGGAGCTTGCAGCCTGCACCAGAGAGGCTCGCTGGGGAGAACTAAGCGGTATCCTGTAAGAAGTCTAAGAGAGAGAAGCTGGGGCATGAGTGGGATTAAAGCGTGCGTAGCAGGGGTGGAAAGGGACAACGTGGCAGCGGGAAAGGGTGGAAGGTCCCAGACTACAGCAGCCGGTTGTGAATTCTGTTGTGAATCACAAAGAAACGGAAGGGACTTTTTCTAGCGACCACAGTGAGTGAGACCTTGCAGTTTGTACAATGCTTTCTTAAAGGAAATGGAATGACTTGTTTTCTTTTGCGAAGGGGCTGCTTTAGAGCCTAAACTACCCTAATGAATTTAGAGTAGTTATTACTGAAACTACGGGCAGGCACACATGCACTGTGATACAATCAGCTCCTGGTATCTCTAGCCCTGCAGGAAGACACCAAACCAGAAAGACAGGATTAAACAGACCCTTGATTGGTGATTGATGTAAAAGAGCCCAGTTTACTGCCATCTCTGGGTAGATAGTCCTGGGATGTGTAAGAAAGCAAACCAAGCAAGCCAGGAAACTGTTCCTCCATGGTCTCTGCTTCAGTTTTTGCCTCTAGGTTCCTGCACTGAATCCCGTCCCTGACTTCCCTTCATGATGGACTACAACTGTAAGCTGAAATAAACTCTTTTCTTCCCAGGTTGCTTTTGGTCACAGTGTTTATCGCAGCAGTGGAAACTGACCTAGGACAGACAGGGTCTGGCTGTGTTACCCAGGCTGGATTTGAACTCCTGGCTCCAGCAAACACTCTAGCCTTCTGAGTAGCTGGAACTACATGACTATGCCGCTATGCCTTGCTTAAATCTCACCTTATTTTCTTTTAAAGACAAGGTCTCACTATGTAGCCCTAGTTGGCATGGGACTCACTATATAAACTTCAGAGAGTTCCAACTGCTCTGTCTTCCAGGTGCTAGAATTAAAGGGGTGTGCCTCTGTGTTCAGCACAAATCTGACTTTCTTTTTTTCTGTTTATTTCTTTTGTTTTATGTGTGTGGGTGTTTTGACTGCATGTTGTGGATGCCTGGTACCCGTGGAGGTTAGACGAGGGTATTGGATCTCCTGGAATGTAGTAACAGATAGTTGTGAGCCACCAAATGTTCCCCTGTGAGAGCAACAAATGCTTTAAACCACTGAGCCAACTTCCCAGCTCCAAATCTGACTTTGTTAATGAGACTTGCCTTGAACAGTAAGTTTTACAGGTTCCCATAAATAGTGGAAATGAAGCATTGGTCAGTTCATTAGGCTCATGGATTTGGACGGCAGAAATGGATTATCTTTTCTGGGTGGTCTCTGTCTTCAACCTTCCAGTGGCTAGCACCTAGAATGACCTCGGAGACACAGAACCTGGCCTGGCTTTGCACATCAGCATTACTGGAACACAGCCGTTCGTGTAGATACCGACTGTGTGATTTTGTGCTGAAGCAGCAGAGTTGAGTAGCTGTAACAGAGAGTATATGCTTCACAAAGCCATATAATCCAGCTCTTTACAATGTCTGCCAAGTCCTGGTCTAAAGGTTAGTTCACATCATAGCTGCTGCCTGCACTGGCATGCTTTGGAGACAAGGGCTTTGGACCAAAGGATCTAGACAAGCTTAGAGAAAGTCTGGTATGGGAGCTCAGAGCTCCAGGAATGAGCAACCCGGTGAGCAGGGTAGAGGCTGCATGGCCCTGAGTGACCCAGCCACAGAGGCTAAGTGGCCTTCGTGGAGAACAGCCACAGACCCAAAAGTCTTCATGACAGATGTGTCAAAGAGCTTTGCAGCTATGTTTAAAAACCTCCATAGGGCTGGAGAGATGGCTCAGTGGTTAAGAGCACTGACTGCTCTTCCAGAGGTCCTGAGTTCAATTCCCAGCAACCACATGGTGGCTCACAACCGCTTGTAATGAGATCTGGTGCCCTCTTCTGGCCTGTAGGACACATGCAGGCAGAATACTGTGTACATAATAGATAAATAAATCTTTAAAAAATAAAAATAAAAAATAAAAACCTTCGTAAGCATGCAAGACAAGCTCTAAAAGGCAAGATGTCCATCCTTATAGTATCAATTTCATACTTAACAAATATGCAACTTGTTACCAAAATATGTGAAGAGAAATGTGAGACAAAATAGAATCAGACTCCATATTCTTATACCTATTTCTGTGTTTGTAGAATGCCCAGTGGGCAACATTTAAGGAATTTCAGCAGGGCAACAATGACCTGGAACCCACATTTCAATGACCCTATGTAGCTTAGAGCCTTAGATCTACTGTTAATTAACTAGCCAAAGGAGAGAATATTCAGGGCTTGTAGCATTGTTTATCCAGGACCAGAGAAAATAATTTCTACTGATTGTAGAAGGTGATAACCAATATAAATGTGGTCATGATCTGTGTATTAAGTATGTTAACACATCAGTGACATGGCCGAAGACTTTCTTTTCTTTGTTTTAAGATTTATTTATTTATTATGTATTCAGTGTTCAGCCTGCAGGCCAGAAGAGGGCACCAGATCTCATTTTAGATTGTTGTGAGCCATCATGTGGTTGCTGGGAATTGAACTCAGGACCTCTGGAAAAACAATCAGTGTTCCTAATCTCTGAGCTATCTCTCCAGCCCCGCTGAAGACTTTCAGTCAAAGGCCCCAATGGGATTATGCCGGACCATTCATGAGAGTTAGTTAAGGCATCCTTCAGTGAATGACAGCCCTCCCCCTTTTGAGACAGGGTCTCCTGCATCAAATTTGCTGTATAGTTAAGGATGACCTTGAGCTTCAGATCCTTCTGCCTCACCTCTCTAGTGCTAGGATTACAGATGTATGCCACTATACCTGGCTTTGTGTGCTCTTTATCCTAACCACTGCCTTACGATCTTGTCAGCATGGTTCCGAGTGGTGACCTATAACCTACTTCTGCTTCTGTTCCACCATGTGTTCCCTCCCCAATGCTGCACCCTCCTCAGCTAGTCTCCGCATCCACTGTGACAAGCTGACTGTCTGCACTGATGGAGATCTAGACATCAGATTGGCCCCAGGATACTCTGCGCATCACCGTGTGGCATGAAATGACCGTAATCTACTTTCAGTGCTAGAGAGCCACTTGTTCACTTACATAAATGGACCAATACCTGCTTCATCTCAGGTATAAACAGATGCTGAGGAAGTGTTGCTGAGACAATGCATGGCTCCTTCAGCAGGGAGGCTTTATCTCATGGAACCTAGTGCCAGTTAGGGCCTGGACCACTCTGGCTATCACCCATCCAGAACCCATACTATAGCACTTCAGTAACTTCCAGGTTTTTCTTTGATAAATCATACCACTTACACTCACATTCCTGCTGTCCTTGAGTCTGCGAGGTGGGGTTCTCCTTGCTACCTTCAGATCATCCAAAGATCATCCCTCTTCTCCAGAGTTTCTGACCATAAATTTTATGTCAAGAGAGTATTCCAAGGGGGATAGAAAAGGGTAACAGAAGGTGAATATGATAAAAAAAAATATATTATGTGCATATGTAATGGGTTCATAATAAACCCTTTATTGCATATAATTAATGTATGCTAATAACACATTAGAAAATGAATTAATTAACAAGACTATACCAGCCCTGATTGCTACATTTATCTATAGACCTCTGGGTCTCCCCTTCATTCCTAGAAAGTTTCATGCATTATAGCTACTTCCTTCACACTACCCATAAATAACTCTTGGTGGTTTCAGTACCACACTGGAGATGTAAATGACAGGTTCTTGAAGTTTGCTGGGGAACTAGGATGATGCCCATAAGAGAGTCCACTCGGAATGCCAAAAGTCACGAGGGAAGGATAACATCTTGGAGTTTCTTAGAAGGACCAAATAGTACCTAGAAGAGACTATTCAATGTGCTCAACACCGTGCTACCTGGGGGAGTAGGTTTCAGCTAATGTAATTCATTTGGAACTGTCTTAGTTAGGGTAACTATTGCTGTGATGAAACACCATGACCAAAGCAATTTAGGGAGGGAGGGGCTTAATCAGCTTACACTTCCACATCACTGTTCATCCTCAAAGAAAGTCAGCACTGGAACTCAAACAGGGCAGGAACCTGGACGCAGGAGCTGATGCAGAGGCCATGGAGGAGTACTGCTTACTGGCTTACTCAGCCTGCTTTCTCCTCCTCCTCCTCCTCCTCCTCCTCCTCCTCCTCCTCCTCCTCCTCCTCCTTTCAAGACAGGGTTTCTCTGTGTAGTTTTAGTGCCTGTCCTGGATCTCGCTCTGTAGACCAGGCTGGCCTGGAACTCACAGAGATCCACCTGGCTCTGCCTCCCAAGTGCTGGGATTAAAGGTGTGCACCACCGCCCAGCCTACTTTCTTTCTTTCTTTTTTTTTTTTTTTTGATTTTATTATTATTATTATTTTACAACACCATTCAGTTCAACATAATAGCCACAGATTCCCCTGTTCTCCCCCTCTCACCCACCCCTCCCCCCAGCCCACCCCCATTCCCACCTCCTCCAGATCAAGGTCTCCCCTGAGGACCAGGGTTGACCTGGTAGACTCAGTCCAGGCAGGTCCATTCCCCCCTCCCAGACCGAGCCAAGTGTCCCTGCATAAGTCCCAGGATTCAAACAGCCAACTCATGCAACGAGCCCAGGACCTGGCACCAATGCACAGCTGCCTCCCAAACAGATCAAGCCAAATGACTGTCTCACCCATTCAGGGGGCCTGATCCAGTTGGGGGCCCCTCAACCTTTGGTTCATAGATCCTGTGCTTCCATTCATTTGGTTATTTGTCCCGGTGCTTTATCCAACCTTGGCTTCAACAATTCTCGCTCATATAAACCCTCTTCTTTCTCACTAATTAGACTCCCAGTGCTCCACCAGGGGCCCAGCCGTGGATGTCTGCCTTCAGATTCCTCAGTCCTTGGATGGGGTTTATGGCACCACTATCTGGGTGTCTGGCCATCCCATCACCAGAGTAGGTCAGTTCCTGCCGTCTCGAGACCATTGCCAGCAGTCTTTTGCGGGGGTATCTTTGTGGATCTCCGTGGGCCTCCCTAGCTCTCTGCTTCCTCCCCTTCTCACCTTCTCATGTGGTCTTCATTTACCATGGTCTCCTATTCCTTGTTCTCCCTCTCTTTTCTTGATCCAGCTAGGATCTCCCACTCTCTTTCCCTCGACTGTCGCCCTTCATTGTTCCCACTCATGACCACAGCCTACTTTCTTATAGAACCCAGGACCACCAGCCCAGGGATGGAATCACTCACATTGGGCTTGTTCTCATCAATCACTATTAAGAAATTCTCTACAGACTTGCCTACAGTCTGATCATCTGGAGGCATTTTCTCCATCAAGGTTTCTTCCTCACAGATGACTATAGCTTGTATCAAGTTGATGTAAAACTAGCCAACACAGGAGCTGAATTGAACAGTTGTGTAACTGTTAAGTAGGTCTTAAAAATGGCTCAGTTTTCAACATCTCAATTCCAAGATCTATAGCTTCCTACAGGAAGTTATGGACCATTCATTACCTGCTTAATTTCAGTCATAAACAAATGTGTAAGAAGGATTGCTGAGATAATGCATTGCTCCTCCAGCTGGGGGACCTCTATCTTATGGAGTCTAGTGCCAGATAAGGCCTGGACCATTCTTGCTATCATCTAACCAGAACTCATACTATAGTCCTTCTGCGGCGCTTCGAGCGACGACCACCATGCGAGATCCTTCTCAAACACACTTTATTGAGCTCTTGTTAAGGAGAGGGAGGTGAGGGAAGGACTAAATCATTTATAAAGAATCAGCAAACGTGCGTACTGTGATTGGGTCCCGCCAGAATGCTAGCACGGGAGCACGGATAGCTGAGACATAAGCAATTACCATACTCTCATCATAGCCAAATATGGATTGTTTACAGCTAGCTACCAAACCACGCCATCTTTGAATAGCGGCTCCCTACATCCTTCAGTAACTGCATCCAGGTTTTCCTTTGGTGAATCATACCACCCACACTCACATTCCTGCCCGTCTGTGGGCAATAGTAACAAAAAAAAAAAAATGTGCACCATAATCAAAGGCTATCTAAGATAAAAGACCCAGAAAGGTGAGGTGCCTTTTATAAAGAAATGACCAGATACATCTTTTCTTGGATCACTGGTGGATGCAAGGCATACTTTGAACCCAGGGATCTCAATATGGGGGCTCATCCGGGATTTTTCTGTTTACTGGCTGCACAGGCATAATCCCAAGGCAATAGCAACCTCAACCGCAGAGTCCAGGTGTAAATCATCTCTCTCACTGTTTTCAATTAACAATGCTGACAAGTTGGTAAGTAGCTCCCTGATCCTCCTCAGAACTATGATTAAAAAGCAACATTGTAAATGAATGTGCTGTGCCCTTCCTTGGCTGGGACTCAGTGCCATTCCGGGACTCCAGCAAACAGCTCAGGCTAGTTGCAGGCCTTCTGGAAGGAATCCTCCTCCCAGCACGGTGGCTTCTGCAGTTGTTACAAAGTGAAGGGGCACACGCAAAAGACTGCATGCACAATAGTGGACGTGATAGTGGGATAAAGATGTTTTGTTTTGTAGATTGTTCATGCCCACCCTGCAAGACAATCCACCCGATAGGCTGAAAAAACCTTCCTAGAAGGAAAGATATCAGCCAGTCCCATCCTATTAGAAATGATATAGTACCGTAGAAAGTTGTGCCTTTAGTGTACAGAACAATCTATGGAAGAGAACAGTCAACATGTGTGGTTTCTTGGGAAAAGGGATGTTCTGAATCATTTTTTTGTTATTTATTTTAGATTTACTTAATTATTTATTTTGATTTGTGTGTGTCTTTGTAAAACAGAGTCTCATGTAGCCCAGGCCAGCCTCTAACTCCCTAGGCAGTGCTGACAATGACCTTAAACTTCTGGTCTTCCAGCTTCCACTCCCTAAATGCTGGGGTTACAGGGGTGCACCACCATGCCCAATGTGAGAATTCTTTTGGTGTCCTAGAAAAAGTATGAGAAGTCCAATTAGATAAGCATCACCGTTTGTTGTTGCAGAATGAGGTGGTTGTGTGTTTTCATCGGAACTGAAATCAAAGTGGATATTCCAGTATCCGGCACTTGTTAATTTATTATACAATTAAGAGCGTGGCAGGGTGGACCAGAGAGATGGCTCAGCGGTTAAGGGTATGTGCTGCTCTTGAAAAGGGCTTCAGCTTGGTTCCCAGCACCCACCTCACAACCTCCTGTGACTTCATCTCTAGGATACCTTCACCTGTCCTCCACAGGCAACTGCTCCCACTCACACATACCCCACCCCTATACACATAATTAAAAATAAAACACCTCAAGGAAAAAGGAAAGGTATATGATTCATTGTTACTTTGTTAAGCACATTTGTACAATAGAAGGCCAAGTTCCTGCAACTGTTGTGTGTAATGACTGTAGCATGTATGTATACATCATATCATGTACTGAAAACAGGATTGGAAATACTAGCATCTAGCTTTGTGTGTGTGTGTGAGTGTGTAAGTGATACCAGATAGTGTTTTTTAAAAGTCTCAGATCAGGGGCTGGGGAGATGGCTTAGGGTGAAGTGCCGTTATACAAGCATGAAGACCCAAGTTTGAGTCTCAGCACCCACTTAAAAAGTGGTGGCTCATCTTTGCCCCAGCACCGAGGAGACAGGGACAGGAGGATCCCCAGAGCTCACTGGCCAGCCAGCCTAGCCTCCAGATCCTAGAGAGAGCCTGTCTTAAAACACTGAAGAATGACAGCCAAGCTGACCTCTGGTCACCTACATATCTGAACTACACGAACATTTCTCAGATCATCACAGTTAACTGATGAAGCAAATACCAAAGCAGGTGAGAGGGTTTATGGGGAGAAGGACCAGTGTCTAGTCCATGCAGCTTTGGAAACCTGAGATAGGGCATAGGTGAGCTACTCTCTTTACCATGATAAACAGCATGAGGGATATGAAAATATCTAGACATTAGAGTTCATGGGGCACCAAGGTGGTACTTAGAAGACTCTCACATCCCCAGAAAACTCTACTGGAAGTACATGTGTCTGGTAATGGGGAGTGGGGGAAGCTGAGATGACAGACGTGGGAGACCCAATCCTCCACATAGATGGACATGCAGAAACCCTGCAGTCTGACTTTGTAGTTTATCAGGAAACTGAACCCTGCAATTTATCAGAAAACTGCACTTGATGGCAGTAGGCAACTCCATTTAGCTTCCAGAACAAAATAGCAGTCAAAATTTTTTTTGCCTGTAGTTCAGGGAACACAACTTCTTGTTGCAGTTTGTTGGAAGGAATGGAGATGGTGTCAAAAGAGATTTCACTTGCTGAATTGTATGTTGTAGTTAAGACACATGCCTGTTATAGCTTCTTGGGACTGGTTGACTAGTTGGTGAGTTGCCAGGTGGCATACAACAAAGCCTGATTAACAACAGTTTTTGATCATTTGTTGTGGGTACTTTCTGTCTCTTGAAATTTTCTATGGTTTTTGTCTTGTTTGTTTGAAAGTAGTAGCCCAACAAGAAAGTGTGTGTGTGTGTGTGTATGTGTGTGTGTGTGTATGTGTGTGTGTGTGTATGTGTGTATGTGTGTCTGTGTGCACGTACATGAGCTTCCACATTGTGTGAAGGAGCTGCTGCTAAGAGTTGGAGAGATGGTTCAGCAGTTAAGCAAGCTTGCTGCTCTTTCAGAGTACCTGAGTTAGGTTCCCAGCGCCCATAACAGAACTTTGAGCTCCACATGTGTGCCATACTACCTGTGTGCCCCACCTCCACATTCACACACACTTCTTGCACACACTTACACACACACACACACACACAAATAATAATAACTAAATAAACAGAAAAGACAGAGTCATCTTCCCAGTCCAGAAGGAAGCATTTTTATTTATTTAAAAAGATTTATTTATATTTATGCATGCATATGTGTTTTGATGAATTCCACCCGCATTCTCCCCTATTCCTCCCAACACTTTTCCCTCCAAAGTCAGTTTTCTCCAGGGATGCAGCCCTTGAGAGGTTCTCCATGAGCCAGTAGATGGTCCCATTTTTTTTTTTTTTTTTTTCTGAGACAGGGTTTCTCTGTGTAACCACCATGGCTGTCCTGGAACTCACTTAGTAGGCCAGACTGGCCTCGAACTCATGGAGGTCCCCTGCCTGTGCCTCTTGAGAGCTGGGATTAAAGGTATGTGCTGCCGCCCGCCCGCCACCCCCCCCCCCCCCCCCCCCCCCCCCCCCCCCCCCCCCCCCCCCCCCCCCCCCCACCACCACCACCTCCACCACCACCACCTGGTGACAGTCCCACATCTATGTACATACAAACAGCACTAAGTAGACTCAGTGAGTATTAAAAAAAGAAGGATATTTTTAACTGGTATTGTGGAGACTGGTTTTGGAGAAATTTTGCTTGGCTTTGATAGTAACTCATTGGGAAAACAAAGCATCATTGCATCTAAGTCTTGAATCCTTCTAGAAATCGAAAGAAATTGGGGAGAGAAAACTTGACATGATGGCATAGCCTGAAGCCTCAGCACTTGGAGGCTGAGGCATGAAGAGTGTGAGTTTGAGGCCAGCCTGAGCTATACAGGGAGACTCTGTTACCCCTCTCCTCGCTACCTCAGCCAATTTATTATATTCGTATTAAGTTTCCAACTCTATCTGCTCCAGAGTCTGTGTCTACCTCCCCCCTGCAAGTCACTCATGTAGTTACCCTGAGGTTTAATATTAAGTACTTCCTGAAATCAGTTGATCTGAGCTCTCCAAATCTGTTCATTTCTCTCCCCCCCCAATTATTAATAGTTATGATCTCTGTTATGGTTTATTTGCATGTCTTCTCAGACGTCTTCCAAAGTCAAGCTCCAGTCCGTCAGCATTTAACTCTCTCATCAAGATAGGCAGTTCAAGAATATTGTCAAGTTCATTTCCCCAAAGACGTCATTCCTTTACATCTTTTGTTTCCACTTTTTGGACTGTTTTTCCTTCAATGGATTTGTTGTTGTTATTGTGTTTGAGACAGGGTCTCACATAGCCCAGGCTGGGCTAGAACTTTCTATGTAGCTGAGGATGACCATGAACTCCTGAACCTTCTGTCTCACTTCCTGAGTGCTGGGATTTCAGGCTTGCAGGTGCCCATGGAGATGGTTATAAACTGCCAAACCTGGGCGCTACCTTAGCTGGCTCTTGTTTTTCGTTTCTGTTAAATGCCCTCATGTCCAAGTGGCAATGGCAGTGGTAAAAGAAACCATAGTCTCAAGGGGTATGACACTGGCCTGGTTGCACAGAGCATCCTGGAGAGTGGGGTACCCTTCTACCCTGAGTGACTGCTGGTAGGGTTGATAGGGCCGGTATACTGTGGTGGGACAAGAGGTAGAGGAGATGGAAAAGGGAAGCAACAAGACTCCAAGAGGCAATTTAAGTGTGCTCCTCTCTTGGTTCTTCTAGAAAGCCCTGTTGGGGATAGAAAGAACTTCATAGGATAGGGTTTGTGGGAAGGAATAAAGGATTGGAGCAACGCATGTGGAATGTAGTTGTTAATTTGACTGTTTTTGAATACCCAGGCAAGGGGAATCAAAGTGAAGTTCAGGCTTAGGATAGGGTGCGGGGCTGCTGCTGCTGCTGCTGCTGCTGCTGGTGGTGGTGGTGATGGTGGCGGCGGCGGTGGTGGTTTGTATATAAAGTGTGAAAGGAGCCTGGACCCTGTAAGGAATACTTGTGGTGCTGGAAGAGCCTATTTTTGAATACTCAGCTAAAAAGGCATTCCAGTCACCAAGTTCTAAGAGAAGCTCCTTCTTCGTGTTGGAGTGCAGCCTCACTCAACCAAGTAAAGGGATGAGAATGAACGAAAATATCAAGATGTGTATCACAATAGACACCTGTAGCGAAGGCATCAAATTCCAGGTAACTGCGTTTCTGGGTAAAGAAGAGGACTGGGACTTTATTCTTTAGGCACTGAGAGGCTCCACCATTTTTTTTTTTTTTTAATTAAACTCATAGATATCAAGCAATTAGAACCCATTTTCGGTGTGTGGGGTGTGATTTCCCGTGCTTCGCTAGCATTCCTGAGAAAACCAGCGGCCTCCCTTGCGCTCCCATTCTTCAGTCGGGAGGCACGCATCCCTTTTTGAGATGAGGAGGAAACGCAACCATCCAGAAAAAAGACCTAACAGAACACAATTGAGAAGGCAGTTCGCGGTCTTAGAGACCAGGTCTGGCAGAGAGGTGACGTCATGGGATTGTAGGCCCTCGCGCAGGCGCCTTCTTTAACTGCGCAGGCGCTAGGCCCGCCCCGCTGCCGCGCGTCCCTGCGTGGCCCTGCCCCAGCGCGAGGCAGGCCGGGAAATCGAAGATGGAGATTTCTACTTGAGTTCACCCTCTCCGCCTTCGGTTCCCCGCTGCGGCCCATTTTTTCTTCCCCCCCTGAATTAGTGAGGGACAAGGGATGAGACACTGTGGCGGCCGAGGAGCCATCGTGACCGACCTGCCGCTGCCCTCGGGCCTCCGCGGCCCCTGTGCCTCCGGGGAGCAGCCGGGGCTCTCAAGCGCCTGACGCGTCCCGAGTCACTCAGGTGCGGGCCGGGCTGGGGAGCGCACTGCTGCGACTTGGTGTCGGGGTGTCGCTGCACCCGGTGACCGCAGGGCCGAGCTCCCCGGGGCGAGCTAGGGTGAGGGAGACCCTAGTCTCAAGACTGGGCTTTCCGGGGTGCGCCCGACGCGCCCCGCGCCAGATTCGCGGGCCGCTACCTCTAGCGCCGTTTACTTCAAAGCACGGGGAAGCCTTTTTTTTTTTTTTTTTTTTTTTTTTTGTAGAAATACAACTCTGGGTTCCACTGTTTGCATCTGTTCCTAGTAACCAGGAGTGACAGTTTTATATTTGTAGCATGTTAGCTCGGTACTTTTATGTGGCTCGTCACGAGTAACACGTTTAATAATTTTGGGAGAACCGTGAAAGTATGAAGTAGGATGCTTTGGAGGCTGAAAGACATCTAACTGTGACAATGATGCTGTAATTAATAACCCTGGAGGTTTGTTTTAAGGTATAAGAGAGTGAAATTACATAATCGCACAAGGAAAAGTTGGATAAGGTCGCCAAGTTCTTTAATGTCGGCTACTTTGTTGAGTAGAGTTTGAAAAAGCCTGCCACATTTTGGAATTTTTTACACGTTTTATAAGGCATTTTGGGTTCTGTTTCAGGTTGAGCTGTTCTCAATGCTGGTTTGTTTCTAGGAGGTGGAAAAGAAGCTCGCTCCCGTTTTTTGGACATAATCATCTCAGGGATGGCATTTAATTCACAGCCAAAAAAAAAAAAAAAAAAAAAAAAAAAAGGCTTTGTGGCTGTAGAGGGCTTTGTAGAGACTTTGAGGTGTTTGTAAAAAGCAAGCAAATAAACAAAAAGACTGATACCCAAAAGACTTCAGATGAGCTTCAATTTGACTTGAGAGCTTCAAGTCAAATTTAGTTAAGACGTCGTTAATCTTGAGTGTCATTTCAGACACTAACGGTTGGTGATAGTGCTGATATCAACTGCTGGTTTTGAGCCATGTTTGGGTATTGTGATTTAAATGTAAAGCCACAACATCCATTTTTATTGTAGAGTTTTTGTCAGATTCAGCACCCACACCCACCTCACCACAGAATGTTAGGATGTTGTTAGCCATCTCTTCTTCACTGTGCATAGAACTATTTGTGAGGTGGACTGGCGTGTTTCTGCCATAGCTCCACCCAGGTCTTTGTAGTAATAAACTGGTTTTGACTAGCAGCCTGACGAGAATGTGTTTGGATTCACACAGAAATAATGGTGATATTTGGAACCCATGTCGAACTTCTCTGAAGAAAGGGCAACGATGATTGCAGCCGGGGATTTGCAGGAATTCGTTCCTTTCGGTCGCGACCACTGCAAGAACCACCCTAATGCTTTGAACCTTCAGCTTCGTCAGCTGCAGCCAGCCTCTGAATTGTGGTCCTCTGATGGTGCAGCTGGCTTGGTGGGATCTCTTCAGGAGGTTACAATCCATGAGAAACAGAAGGTTTTAGAAACATGCTCGTCATATTTTTGAAATTTAGCGTGAATGATCTACTTGTAATTTAAAGCTACCTAGATTTGCGTGAGACCTAAGTGTATGTTGGCACTTGGGCTTTAAAGGCTCATGTTTGGTAATTTCAGTCAGCGCCGCCGCCTTGGGCATACTACATAACTTGTGATGAGGGTTAAGTACTGCAGTCATGGCTCATTTTGAACTTCATTTTCACTTCGTATGACTAAATGTTAGAGATTAGAAATGATACTGCAACCCGTTTTTCTCAAAGAGGGGGCTGATGTCACATAGAAATGGTACCTGCAACATGTTTTTCCAGAAGAGAGGGCTGGCTGATGTCACATAAGAGTATTAGAGTAGTAATACCTTTTTTTTTTTTTTGATGTGGCTTCACTAAGTAGCCCAGACTGACCCTGAACTTTTGATCCTTCTGTCTCAATCTTCTGAGTACTGACACTAGAGATATGTACCACAATGCCTGGCAAAGTAGTGGTTCTTAGTTATGGAGATAAGATGCAAAAGTATGTCAGAAAACAGCAGTATCAGACTGCCAGAACAGACTAGTTTCTGTGTGTCTACTCTGGTCCCCCCCCTTTTTTTTTTTTTTTTTTTCTTTCGTTTTTCGAGACAGGGTTTCTCTGTGTAGCTTTGCGCCTTTCCTGGAACTCACTTGGTAGCCCAGGCTGGCCTCGAACTCACAGAGATCCGCCTGGCTCTGCCTCCTGAGTGCTGGGCTTAAAGGCGTGTGCCACCACCGCCCGGCCGGTCCCCCTTTTTTTGTTTTTTGTTTTTGATAGGTCAGGCCAAGGTTATAGTCTTAATAGGCAAGCACTGAGCTGTACCTCTCCTCTCCTGCTTTACTTAATCTTCATATATTTTTGAAATCAAATTTCTTGGAACTTCTGTAGTTAGAAACTTTCTGTCTTGCATTCATCTTGTGGGTGGACAAGGAGAAAATGGTGAGTGTATTTGCAGCTGTGAAGCAGGGATGTCTACACTGTATCAAGTCCTCCATTGAGTCACAGATGGACCTCACTGGCTCTTTTCTACTCTGCATTATATTCAATACACACTTTTAATTTCTTCTCAAGCATGTATTTTATTTTATGATCTGTATGTAAGACACTTTTTGCTTGCCTGTGTTTTTGGCAGAATAATACAGGGGACATAGAAGTATAAAATAAAACAATACAGAGAATTTTTGAGTCAGTTTTTAAAAAACTGGGTGTTTTACCTTCTTGTGTGTCTATGCACTATCTGTGTGCAGTTTCCACAGAGGTCAGAAGAGGGTGTCAGATCTCTTGGAACTGGAGTTAGAGACAGTTGTGAGAGACCTAGTTAGGTGCTGGGACTCAAACCTGGGTCCTTTGGAAGAGCAGCCAGTGCTCTTAACCACTGAAGCGTTTCTCTTACCTCTCTTAAGTTACCTCAGGAATCCCCTGATAGAGTGTATCCACTTTGCTAATTCACCCACTTTGCCCATCGGTGTACCACAGTTTTTTCAGGAGTTAGTGTGGGATTGAGTCTTAATCCACAGGCAAATCTTACTGCAGTCTATTGAAAACAAAGGAAGTGCTTGAGCATGTCCTGTGTGTTAATTTTTCAGGAAAGCTGGCAGTTAAGAAAAGGTGTGAGTGAGATTGGAGATGCAGCCGACTACGATGAGGAGCTCTATGTGGCTGGGAACATGGTTATCTGGAGCAAAGGGAGTAAGAGCCAGGCACTGGCCGTGTACAAAGCGTTCACAGTGGACAGCACTGTCCAGCAGGTGAGCTCAGCGAGTTTACACAGTCCATTAACTGTTTCATGGGAGTGTGGATCTGTTTGGAAGGAAGCTTGTGTTTAAATTGTAACAGATGACAAAGCAGTGTGGCAGTCCTGGGAGCGTACATTATGTCATGTAGTGAAGAGAGTGGCAGGAAAGTGAGATTCTCCCTTTATCCATCATGAGAAGGTCTCTGTAGCCCAGGCTGCCCTGGCACTTGAGATCCTCCTGCCCCAGCGTCCTGAATGCTGGAATGATAGGTGTGCACCACCACACCTGGCACAATCTTTTATTTATATTGCTGTTGTTTTTGTCTGGAGGACTGAATTTAGGGCCTTCTGTGTGCTAGACAAGCTCTTTTACATATGCATATATTGCACTTCATATAATAGTATGTTAACACTAGAAGTGGACCTTGAGATCTGTTATCAACACAATGCTACGTGACCTTAAAAACATGATTATTATAATTCATTTCCAGATATTGAGTACATTAAAATTACTGGATTCATAGTGAAAGGAAATTCAGTCTAATTTGCTACTATTGTAGTGGTTGTTGGAACCAGTTTCCAAAAGTTGATTGAAGAAATTAAGCACTTACTATTTTAGGAAGATACACGATTTTTCTATTTGATGAAGGAAACTTTTAACTAATTGAAGAATACCAACCCATAAATGTAAAATAAAGGATAGAAGCAGAAATCGTTTTGTTAGCTTCTAGTGTGCTAATCAGTTCAGGCAAGGTTGTAATGGTTATTAACACCATTGCGGAAAAGGATGATACTATGCCGGTAAGGTATTACTTGCTGAATATTAGTAAACAAATGTATCTTTTCTTTGAAGTTGTTTTTGGTCTCTGGCTCAGCCAAGTGGTTGAGTTTGGTGTAACTTATAGTAGGGGAGAGGATGTTTTGTGCCTTCAGCTAGCTGTGACACAGAAAAAAAATATGTTTACTCTATTTCTTTTTGAGAAATATTTAATGTGAATATTTAGATCTAGCTTCCAGTTTGTAGTAAACTTGAGGCCTGAGGTGATGAAATTACAAAGTAGCCATGAGATGAAGAATTACTAATAGCATGAGATGAGGAATGGGTTGGAGGTTACTTAGCGGTGGCTGTGGCCAAAAAGATTGCTAGGCTGATAAAGGCACTTTCTGCTAAGCCTGACAATGTGAGTTGAATCCACAGGACCCACATGGTGGGAAGAGAACTGACTCCTGCAAGTTGTCCTTTGAGTTCTGCAGGTGTGCTCACACAAAATAAATAATAAATGTAATAATAATAAAAAAAAAGAACGAAGACTCAGTGTGGTGGTATATGTCCCCAATCCCAGCACTCAGAAGGCAGAGGCCGGCAGATCTCTGTGAGTTTGAGGACAGCCTGGGTTACATAGTAAGTTCCAGGACAGCCAGGGCTCTGTAGAGAGACCTTGTTTCAAAAAATAAAATAAAAAAAGAATGGCTGAAGACTGATAATTATGGAAGCTGGTAGATGGGGATACATTGTGTTTCTTTGTGCATGTATTTGAAAATTTCCATAATAAAAAGATTAAAAGAAAGGAATAGGGAAATTAGTAGTTAGATGAATCCAGAATTTGGAAATGTTTACATTCTGGTCTCTTTAAAAGTGAATCAGGGAGGGAAAGGACTGTTCTGGACAGCAGGCACTAAACGACATCATCAAACTCCTTTTTTTCTTCAGCAGAAACTGTAGACCTCAGACTGTCCTAAAATGGGCATTCCCCTGCCTTAGCCTTTCTAGTACTGTGATTACAGGGATGGGCTACCAATGCCAGGCCAAATGCAATGTTTTTGAACCTTTTTAAATGAACATTGTTTGAATTCTGGTTCTAAAAAATGAGGTAAAAGATTTCTTTTCTTTTTTTCTTTTCTTTTTTTTTTTTGGTTGAGGAGTTGGAAAAGTTAAAAGAAGGATTTACTGTTAGGTGATTAATTAGTTTATTATTTATAATCTTAGTACTTGGGAGGCAGAGGCCAGCCTGGTTTACATAGTAAGTTCCAGGCTAGGCAGATCTACAGTGAGACCCTGTCTCAAAAGCAAATAAACAAAAAGAGAGCATCTTTAATTTTTAAATTAAAATTATTTAGTGGCATTTTATTATTTTTTAGGATTATGGCAGACTATAAATACACAATATAAAATTTATGCTTTAATCCATTTTCAAATGTACAGTTTAGTGGCATTAATAGAGAGGAAGATGTTTTCTAAACATTTTTAAATATGAGCATAAAGAGTCTGAGATCAGTTGCTAAGTCACTTTTAAACTCTCAACATAATCCTTGCTTTTATAGGATGCAGGATTTACACAGGCCGAGCTGATATTTGAGCTTTAATTGTAAGACTTGTATCAACTGAGTCTTTTATCGTTTTATTTTCCTTTCTCTTAAGATTTAATTACAAACATAAGTCATCTTAGACTATGTGACATTAAGTGTTCTAATCTCATTTTTTGTTACTCTTGTTTATTTCCATGGTATGTATATGTATATATATATAAATACATCTATATTGAGCTGAGGAAATGTATTATGGTAATATCATTGTTACTGATGTCATTAGCTGGCAGATGATTATTTAGATGTAATTTTCTTAGACAAGCATTTTGTTTTGGTTTTAGGCATTGTGGTGTGACTTCATTACATCACAGGATAAATCTGAAAAGATCCACAGTAAGTTTCTTTGTGAAATCTTATTTTCCATGATTCCAAATATTTATCCTCACTGTGTGATATGTTTATAAGCAACTCTTAGTCATAGTGATTTAACTTAAAAGTTTTGCATTATACATTGAGCTTTTGCTGTTTGGATTGAACTGTTTAGCAGGAAAATAACCCATAAATCCTGTCCCTGTTCCTTTCAGAGAGCCATGAGGTAGAGAAATGCATATGTATATTACAGAGCTCGTGTATGAACATGCACAGCGTAGACGGGAAGGATTATATAGCATCCTTACCATTTCAGGTAAACTCGGAAGTTTTCCGTGTGTTTTGGTAGAGCTTATGGGTAGCGGATTTTTATGTAGATCTTGGTATGTGTGAAGGGTGTTATTTGTATTTAGTAGTTTTAATTCACTGTGTGCCTATCCTTTCTACAAAAATAGTGTTTTAGTGAAGTAAATTAAATTATAGTATGAAATGTTTGTCAGTTTAATAATATTTAAGAAATCATTTTGGCTTTATTATAGTAGGTATATGAATAATATGGGGCTTTTTTCTTGCAATGCATCATCTTTTAATGCTCAGTGCTATTAAAGTTTTATTACACTCTGGTGTTGGTACCCACACTGGCAGCAACTTCACACTGAGCACCTCTTCTGTGGGTTTGATTTTTGTCTTAGATTGCTTGTTAAGAATCATAGTAGTTTGTGATCATGTTACTTTGAAAGCTCTCAGTAAATTCAAAGAAAATTGAGTGTTCTGTCATGTTTCCTGAAACCTTTTCTTAAATTGTTGTTCTCTTCTGTTCCCCTCACTCTTATTGATAGGTGGCAAATGTTTGGGCCACTAAATATGGTTTGCTGTTCGAACGAAGCAGTTCTTCACATGAGGTGCCTCCAAGTGTACCTAGGTATTCAATTTATTCTGCTTATAATGTTATTTCTTGGGCTTTTTTAGTGTTGATTCTGAAGTAAACTTGTTAACCTAAATGTTGGGGTGCTGATGATGTCCATGTTCACAGCATAGTATTAAAACATTTTCATGCCAGTTTGAGTGCAGCTGTGACTACTTATCAACATTTCATTGCCCTGTACTCTCCTTAGTAACATTAAACAATAGCTTAATGACAGGATTCGGTTATTAGCTCTGCCATGTCTTCATTGTGCTACCTTGGACATATCATCACTCTCTTAGTTTTCATTTCCTTATTTGTTACAGGAATGTTATTGGTTATCTCTTGGGGTATAGCAGACTCTCAGAGAGGGCCCAGTGTCTGTTAAGTGCTCAGTCAGTGGTGGATACCTGTTGAGAGTGCACCTGCCTCACCTCCCTGTATACTGAGCTTACTGAGGAGGAGCGCACAGAGCATACACGGGGTGTACAGCAGCAGATGACCACTGTGCTAGAGCTGTGTGCAGCTTTTCATCTCTGCTTTCATAGAAAACCAGCGCTTTCCTCCTCTCAGTTTCTGAAAATTGCAGACTTGATTGAAGTATTTTTCTCTTCTTTTTAAAAATGCACCCCTTTATGAACAAGTACAAGAGATTAAATTTCTTAGCTACTATAGTCACACTGCCACTAAGAGAGATAAGTGAATGACTGTCTTAGGCCTGAATCTCAGTTCTCCAGGTTCTGTCTTGTGATGGTTGTCTTGCAGATTTTTCCCCTGGACAGTCATTTTCTTTCTATGTGTGAATGTATAGAATTATTACAAGAAGATATTTTCAGAATTAAATCAGAGGATGCCACGTTAGGTGGTATTTGAAGAATTTAGAAGGTTCCCTTTTGAGATAGCTGTGACAGGATGCTTGACAAGCCCTTGAGGGAGGAAGGATTTATTTTGCTCACAGTTCCAGCCCTTCATTCAGGGAAGGCAGAGCAGAGCATGTGTTAGGAGGGCTGTGTGGCAGAGGCTCTGCGCATCTTGACAGGTCAGAAAGTGAAGTGAGGGTTGGGAGCAGGGCTGGGCTCAGAAACTCTCAGACCCTATTTTCCCAGAGGCTCCACAGCCTCCCAAAGCAGTGCTGCAAGTTGGGGACCAAGTGTTCAAACATGAGCCTACGAGGGCTTCTTATGTTCAAGTGGTAACAGTAGATTTCTGGTTGCTTGTTTACTACCAAAGTGCACATAGTTATCTTGTTGGTGATTGTTTGTGTATTTGTTTATTGCTAGAGAACCTTTGCCTACTATGTTCAGCATGCTACACCCACTGGATGAAATAACTCCGCTTGTTTGTAAATCTGGAAGTAAGTGTGCTTTTATACTCCTTTACATAGCTCTGTTTTATTATCAAGGGGTGGGGGAGGAAAATAAAAAAGTTTATTGTTTTATCAGAAGATAATTTAAGCATATTATAAAAGTAACTTTTATCATGAAAGGAACCCACTGAAAGCAAGGACACAGTCATCTCAGTAAAACTAAGACATACAAATCAGTGAGGGTCACTGACGTTTGAAAACTTGCCTGTAGGTGACTGCCCTTTAAAAATAAGAAAATAAATGATCCTTGGATGAACAGAAGGTGTTTTTTGTTTGTTGTTTGTTTGTTTTGAGAAAAACCCAAGTCACAAATAACTGGGTACATTTTAGTATTTCATCTTTTTTGTTCAAGTTTACTGGCGATCCACACTTTGAATGTATCTCAAGTATTGCTGTATACTTGACTTTAAGTTTAGGCTTTACCAAACATGAATTGACACGTACAAATAATAAAGATTGAAGACTGGAAGGCCATTTATAGTCTTTGGTCATTTTACTGGTGCATTCCAAATGCCACTGAGGTTTCATCTCCTGCCTCATAAGTGGGATAGCCACGGGCTAAATCAAACCTCTGTCCTATTTTTGTAAAACATACCAGCTTTCTTTTTAAAGGTTGTAGCAAATGGCAAAAAAGATTGTTGATCATGTAGGCTGTTAAGAATAACATATAAAACTGTAAACACAGTAAGATTCTGATTTGATAAAAATGGGGTGTGCTGGTAAGCAGGAAGATTGCTTAAGAATAGCACTTTTTGGGCAGCCTGGGCAACACAGTGAAGCTTCTGTTTCTCTCTCTCTTAAAGGATATTATTGTTAATTTTAATTATGTTTATGTGTGTATACCCTTGTGTGGGTATGTGCACATGAGTTCAGATGCCCACAGAGGCCAGAAGATAGAATTGGATCCTTGGAGCTGGAGTTACAGGTGGTTGTGAGCTGCCTGACCTGGGTGTTAGAAACTGAACTTGGGTCTTCTGTAAGAGCAGCAAGCACGCTTATGGCCAAGCCATCTCCAGCTCCATTCCTCCCTCTCCTAAAAAGAAAAACCCGCTAACTTTAGTGGGATGATGGCATTGTGAAACAGTTTTATTATTTTTTTTCTTTGTTTGTTTTTCATTTTTTGGAGTCAGGATCCTACTGTGTATGCCTGGCTGGGCTGGAACTCTATGTAGATCAGGTCGGCCTCAGATTCACAGAGATTTGCCAGCCACTGCCTCCCAAGTGCTGGTATTAAAGGTGTGTATCACCATGCCTTTATCTTTTCTTTATACGATAATTTTTATTTCTGCAGAATAATGATGTTTTTTCATTCCCTAGTATATTAACTGAGAAGGAAATTGTTAAGGATATGGAAAATGGTCTGTGGTGCTATAAAAAAAAATAACTGAACTCAGCAGGAAAAACTTTTCATTTGTAATAAGTAAAACACATATTGTTCACTACTTCTGGGTTAATTATTAGAGTACAGAAAAGAGCCAGTGAGCCAGTCAGTCAGACCTTTCCAACAGATGATTATAATCTTGAAAGAAGTTGATTGTTGGCTGGATGTGGTGGTGCACGCCTTTAATCCCAGCACTTGGGAGGCAGAGGCAGGTGGATCTCTGAGTTTGAGGCCAGCCTGGTGTACCTAGTGTGTTCCAGGCAGGACAGCCAGAGCTACATAGTGAAACTGTCTCAAACAAACAAACAAACAAATAACCCCTCTCCCCCAAAAATAAGAAAAAGAAGAGGAGGTTGATTGTTGAAATAGTTTTGGACCTTTTGCCTCTGGCTGATGAGTTTAATGATGAATGAGGACGAAGCTTCAACTTTTGAGTTACATGTGTGTCAAAGTGCAGCTAGTCCTGTCACGTTCAATGCGTTTAGAAGAAGTTGACACCTAGTCACCTAGTCAATTTAAAATTTATTGTCAGTTACATAATATTGAATGGGTTTTAATTGGCTTGGTTCCCTTTCCTTTTAGGAACAGTGAAAACTTTCTTCATAAATAATTCTTTTAAAAGAGTAAAGCCACTATTCTATACCTGGTCATTTCCATTTTGATTTTCAGGTCTTTTTGGATCATCACGGGTGCAGTATGTTGTAGATCCTGCAATGAAAATTGTGTTCCTCAATATCGACCCCTCCATTGTAATGACCTATGATGCTGTTCAGAATGTGCATTCTGTGTGGACTCTGCGGAGAGTAAAGCCAGAGGTGAGGGGGACTGGTAGTGCTTCTTCCTGTGAGAGAGAGTGAATCCTGAACACTTGCACAGTTTTGAGTCAATGGAGTTTCCATTCATTCTTTATTCTAAATTCTGTTTATTTTTCCCATTCATTTTGACTTAAGGAAGAGAATGCGGTTTTAAAGTTCCCTGAGCAGGCAGGGACCCTTCAGAACGTAGCCACTAGCAGCTCCCTCACGGCACATCTCAGAAGCCTCTCCAAAGGCGAATCCCCTGTGGCTTCACCTTTCCAGAATTACTCCTCCATTCACAGCCAGAGTCGCTCTGCCTCGTCACCCAGTCTGCATTCTCGCTCGCCTTCCATCTCCAACATGGCGGCTCTCAGGTGGGTGCCTTTCCTTGTTTTAAACAAGATATTCCAAGTAACGGATACCTGCCTTTTTAGCTCTCTTATGCTTTGAAAAAATTGAAGGTTTCTATTGACAATTCTTGGGTAGTTTTTAGGGGGACTAGATGTAAACCCAATTATGGTCACTTTAAGACCTCTAAATCTATGATGCCCCAATATTTTGTGTTTGAGTCGAATTTAGAACCTGCTTATGATGCTGTAAAGTAGCGTTGTTTCTCCCGTGATGTGGCAGCACTTGGGTGAACATTTAATTCTACAAATAATGTTAGTTTTTTAACCTTAATTTTTTTTTTAAATTTCAGACAGGGTTTCTTTGTGCCTGAAACTTACTCTGTAGACCAGGTTGGCCTTGAACTCCAAGAGATCCACCTGCCTCTGTCTTTTATGTGCTGGGATTAAAGGCGTGCGCCACCATTGCCTGGCCAGTTTGCATATGTCTGAAAGTACAGCAACATACTTTGAATAATGTATACCATTTATTATTATTATTATTATTATTATTATTATTACTATTATTACTACTACTATTATTATTATTATTATTATTATTATTTTGGCTTTTTGAGATAGGGTTTCTTGTGTAGCTTTGGTCCCTGTCCTGTAGACCAGGCTGGCCTCAAACTCACAGAGATCCGCCTGGCTCTGCCTCTTGAGTGCTGAGATTAAAGGTGAGTGCTACCACCACCTGGCTCCATTTATTTTTTGAAGAAGAATATAGACTCATTTTCAGTTCTAAGTGCAAAAATTTTTTTTTTAAATCTTATTTATTTATTTTTTGAAGACAGAGTCTCTGTTTAGCCTTGGCTGTTCTGGAACTCAGTATGTAGATCAGGCTGCTCTGGAACTCACAGAGGTCTGCCTGTCTGTTTCCTGAGTGCTGGGATTAAAGACATGCTCCTCTTTGTCTGGCATGAGTACATTTTAACATGAGTTCTAAATAAAGCTTTAGGCTATCTAAATTGCATTAGGATAAACCATTTAAATAGCTGTTCATTTCTGAAAGTGTCTGTGTGACTGGGATTGTACCCCGAGTACTTCCCATGTGTATTGGCACGGGTTAGGAGCCCGGTTGCTCATGGTCACGGCCTCTCTCTGGTTATTTTGCAGCCGTGCTCATTCTCCCGCCTTAGGTGTGCACTCTTTCTCAGGGGTGCAAAGATTCAACCTTTCAAGCCATAATCAGTCACCAAAGAGACACAGCGTTTCTCATTCTCCAAGTGGAAGTTTCAACGACTCATTTTTGGCACCAGAAACAGAGCCTATTATTCCTGAGCTGTGCATTGACCACTTGTGGACTGAAACACTTCCTAATATAAGGTTTGGTGGATATAATTTTATAGTCAAAGAAAAGTATTACTAACATTTTGTAAATGTTTGGTGTTATGCTTGGTGGTTTAACTATGTGATAGAGTGCTTGCCAAGTATGTGTGAAGGGTTTTAAAATGTCCTTCAACATTAGTTATGGTATTAACACTATAGAGATACATATTTATACCTTAATTTTAGAAGAGATTATTGATGCTAAGTGATCATGAAAATTTTTTCATTGAATATTTCTTTAATATAGTAACCTTTGAGATTTGAGGTGTTTGAAGTTTTGGGGCAAAACACTTAATTCTGTAATGCCATAGTCAGGGTTCTCTTGCTGTGAAGAGACACTGAGGCAACACTTATAAGGGAAACCATTTAATTGGGGGGCTTGCTTATAGTTTCATATGGTGGGAAGCAGACAGGCATGTAGTTAGAATAGTAGCTGAGAGCTTACATCCTAATCCATAGGTATCCGGCAGAGCAAGAGTGAGACCCTGGGCCTGGAGTGGGCTTTTGAAACCTCACAGCTCACTGCTAGTGACACACCTCCTCCCACAAGGCCACACCTCCTAATCCTTCCCTGACAGCTCTTCAACTGGGGACTAAACATTTAAATTTGAGCCTAAGGGGGCCAATCTCATTTAAACCACCATATGTAGCTTCGGTATTTGAGATTTTATAGCAGTTTTGGGTAAATTTTGCCTTTGTGCTACATGTCAGCTCTGCTTTTTGAGAAATAAATGACCCTGATTCTCTTATGATCTCATTGATAATTTGTTAATTAATTCAACCACGTGCCAGTGTGTGTGCTAATTGGCATGGCAGTTTAGTGATTGTCTAACATATAGCTAAAGAGGGTGACACTGGAGCTCTTACCGTCCTGCAGGTAAGGCTTTGGGAAGATGGGAGCAGTTCCGGGTGTAAGTGTGAATCACAGATGTTCCTACTCTGCTTTGTGACGGGAGGGGACAGTCTAAGAATGAAGAGCCTTGAGAGAGCAGTTGCTTTTTAGGCCTGCTTCCATGTGCATAGTAAACAGAAACAGCAGAACCAATGTAGGTGTGACTGAGGCAAGAGGAGTGGACTAGGATTTAAAGAATGAGTTTCGGGGGTTCCTGGAGGGCCTGTGGATAAATTTACAGGGGTTCTGGAGGTGGGTGATGGATGAGAGCTGCTGCAGAGAGAGAGACAGACAGAGAGAGAGAGAGAGAGAGAGAGAGAGAGAGAGAGAGAGAGCGAGAGAGAGCGAGCGCGAGCGCGCAAGCGAAGTCAGGTGGGAGTAGCAGCAGGGTCATCACAAACATACAGACATTTCAAGAAGAGAGTAGTGTTGGTATTTCCAGGTACTGGTACTGTCTGGCCCTGACTATTGCCTCAGAGAGAGGTACAGTGACAAGTCTGGTCACTCACCGTAGGGTGAAGGGTGGTAGGGAAGCATGGTACAGAGGCAAATGGGAGGGAGAAGCAAGCATAGGCTTAGTGGATGGTTTTTTTTGGAGCGGTTTCCGAGACAGTGTTTCTCTGTGTAACTCGATTTATAGACCAGGCTGGCCTCGAACTCACAGAGATCAGCCTGCCTCTGCCTCCCAAGTGCTGCGATTAAAGGCGTGTATCACCACTGCCCGGCCTTTATTGCATGTTTCAAGGAGGTGTCTGGGAGTGTTTTGTGTTTGATGAACTATGTAATGAAAAGTAGTAGTCTCTGAATTTCATCCAAATTTGTTGCTTTGTATATCTAAAAGAGAAGAATGAGTTTTTTACTTAGCCAAACAACATTTTTACTCTTGACCAAATAACTCCTCTCCCTTGTCTTTTTCCCTCGTGTGTGTGTGTGTGTGTGTGTGTGTGTTGTGTGTGTGTGTGTGTGTGTGTGTGTGTGTGTGTGTGTGTGTGTTTGCTTGCATGTACAGTTACACTGGTATGAACATGTGGAGGTCTGGGCTTGATATAAGGAGTCTTCCTTGATTTTTGTACCTTCTGTATCTTATTCACTGAAGCATGGTCTTTCAGTTGAATCCACAGTTCACTGATGTGACTAGTCCAGCTAGCCATCCTGCTCCTGGTAGCCCTGTCTCTGTTTTCCGAGTGCTGGGTTATATGTGGACTGCCACACTCACCTGACACTTAGTTGGGTTCTGGGAATTCGAACCCCAGTCCTTACGTTTGCATGGCAAGTGCCTTCTAGTTGCGCCACCTTCGTAGCTTTTTTTTTTTTTTTTTTTTTTTTTTTTTTTTTTTTTTTTTTTTTTTTTTCTTTAGTTGTCTGCTTATCTTTCGTAGCCCTCCTCTTAACTCTGATTTATATCATCCCTTCTAGGCCTAGTCTAACCTGTAACAATGTGAGAGCACTTGAGTAGGGTGGTACTCAGTAGAGAGAAAAGAAAGGGCGGTAAAGGAGGGAATCTGGAAGTGGAGAGATTGGTCTAGAAGTGATAGTGGAGCAATACACGTGGAGTTAGGAAGTGCTCCACCTTCTCACAGAATGTTTCCAAAGATTAAGTTACGGTAGTCGAGTTTTGGACCAATACTGATAGTTTATTAATGTGTCTACTTCAGAGAGAAAAATTCCCACGCCTCCAAGGTATTTATAACAACTGACCTGTGTGGACAGAAGTTCTTATGCTTTTTAGTGGAGGCCCAGCTTCAGTTACGGTAAGTTTCTATTTCCCATTATTTTGGAAGAAATTTAGGACCGATTCCTTCTCTCCCTTTCCGTTTTTCTTGTGTAGCCTTATTGGGAGGTAGATTATATATCAGAAGATTAACTTGTAGTAAGTGTCCAGTTGCATGAGTTTTGGTAAATTTATAGTGGTGTGTAGCCACCAGCTCCCACAGTCCAGGTTTAAACATTCCCATCACCATGGAGGAACCCTCTGCCATTTGCTCCCAGCCTCAGACTTTATTCTAGGGTGCTTTCTGCCTTGTATATTAGCCATATTTTTATATATATATATATATATTTTATTTTACAATACCATTCAGTTCTACATATCAGCCATGGGTTCCCCTATTCTCCCCCCCCCCCCCCCCCCCCCTTACCCCCAGCCTACCCTCCATTCCCACCTCCTCCAGGACAAGTCCTCCCCTGAGGACTGCGATCAACCTGGTAGACTCAGTCCAGGGAGGTCCAGTCCCTTCCTCCCAGACTGAGCCAAGTGTCCCTGCATAATTAGCCATATTTTTTTAAAAATTTTTTATTACTATTATTTTGTAGCCCTAGCTGGCCTGGAACTTAGAGATTTGCTTGCCTCTGCCTCCCAAGTCCTGGAATTAAAAGCATTGTCACCACAACACCCTGTCCTATAAAAGTGTTTTTTTTTTGGTTTTTGTTTTTTGGGTTTTTTTTTTTTTTTGTTGATCAACTTTCACTTTTCGTAGTGATTTTTTAGGATCCACCCTGTTGGGACATGTATGAGAACTTCCTCAGTGTTCATTGTATAGATGGGTTGCATTTGCCTGCTTACCAATTGATGGATAGTTTATCTCATTATGTAGCTCTGGATATCCAGGAATTATGCAGACCAAGCTGGCTTTGAACACATAGAGATCTGCCTGCCTCTGCCTCCACCTCCCTCTGGGATTAAAGGCGTGTGCCAACATGCCTGCTGTTTTCACGTTTTGGCCACTGAGAATTAGGAACCTGTGGACAAATATCTTTGTTTGGACATATATAATTTTGCTTTTCTTGGGTAGATACCTAGCAGTGGAATTTTTGGACTGATTGGTAAATCATGTTGAACATTTCAAGAAATTGGCCAGTTGATTTCCAAATAGGCCGTAAACTTTTGCATTTCTTCTTCCTTCAGTGTGTCAAGGTTTGTGTCTCTTTTTTTTTTTTTTTTTGGTTTTTTCGAGACAGGGTTTCTCTGTGTAGCTTTGCGCCTTTCCTGGAACTCACTTGGTAGCCCAGGCTGGCCTCAAACTCGCAGAGATCCGCCTGCCTCTGCCTCCCGAGTGCTGGGATTAAAGGCGTGCGCCACCACCGCCCGGCGGTTTGTGTCTCTTTATGTTGAATGTTGTCAGCATCTTTGATTATAGCCACCCTAATGGAGGGTCAAGTGGTTTCTATTTATATTTTCCTGATTGTAGGGGACCAGCCACCACACTTATTTACCCCAGGAACTCTTGAGGAATAAGGGATAAGAGACTTAGAAATAGAGAGGAGAGAAACAGAAACACAGGATAGACTCAGGTGGACCTGGATCTTATCCACTGGCACAGAACTTTATTCCAAAGGTCTATTTATAACAATGCCAAGGGGTGGAGCAAATGACCTTCCCCTTGCTAGTTACAGTCACCTGGTACTCAGGCCAGTGGTCCAACCAACCTCTTATGCAGTCCTGCTGGGTACAGCCACTAGGAGACCTAGTGGGCTCCAACACCTGATGCTTTTTTAAAAAAATAATTATTTTCTGTGTATGTATGTTTTATCTGCATGTATGTCTATGTACTATGTGTGTGCATATCTGGTGCCCACAAAGGTTCTTGGCATAAGAGCACATTGGATCCCCTGGAACTAGAGTTATAAATTGTTGTGAGCTGGTATGTGGGTATTGGGAGCCAAACCTGGTTGACTGGAAGAGCAGTCAGTACTCCTAACGTCTGAGCCATCTCTCCAGCCCCTTCCTGATGGTTTTGATAATGGTCATTTTCTCATGTGGCTACTAGTCACACACTTGCCTTCATAGGAGAAATGCCTATTCACATGTTTTTTCTACTCATTTTCCTTTTCATTTAATATCAACTATAGCTTACAGCAAGTTGCAAAATTGTAGTGAGGTCCTTCTATATCATGAAGTCTTTTTTAATTTAAAATTTTTATTACTGCATTGTGTGTTTTGTTTTTGTGTCCATCTGCCCTATGGCATTCGAGTGGAGGTCTGAGGGCAAGTTGGGGGAATCTGTTCTCTCCTTCACTGTATGGTCCTAGGGATTACACCCAGTCTGTCTGTCTTTACCTGCCGAGCCTTGTAGCTCTCTGGCCCCATGTAGTTTTCTGTCAGTGGTAACATGTAACTGCAGCATGTTTTTAAAATCAGGAAACTGGTATCAGTATGACCCACACACCTTTCTCTGGTTTTACACGTATTCATTCCTGTGTATATTTATATAAATTCATGCAGCTTTCTCCTATCTGCAGATTTGTATGACTGTCATAACAGTTAAAGATACAAAGTACCTTTGTCACCTTGAAGGTTTTCCATTTGCTGCTCTTTTGTATCCATCCCCTGCTCTCAGATTTGTTTCTCTTGCTCTCTTTCTCTTTTGAGACAGAGTCTCTCTATGTAGCCCTGGCTGTCTTGGAACTTGCTCTATAGACCAGGCTGGCATTGAACTCACAGAGATCCACCTTACCCTGTCTCCAAATGCTGAAATTAAAGGCATGTGCCACCATGCCCGGCTCAAATGACACTCTTAAGACTTGTTTCTTTCTGTTTTTACTTTCATATTTAGCTGTGTCAAGTTTCAAGAGAGTAATGACAAGACCCAGCTCATCTTTGGCTCTGTCACCAATGTCCATGCAAAAGATGCAGCACCAGTGGAGGTAAATGCATATTGAAAATCATTATGCTTTATCAGATTGTTATGGAAAGTTATATTAATTTACTCATGATACAAGAGATTTTGTTTTTTGTTTTCAGAAGATAGACACCATGTTGGTACTGGAAGGTAATGGGAACCTGGTGCTGTACACAGGAGTGGTTCGGGTATGTCAAAAGTGGTGCTTGTGCCTTTGGTAGAACCCCCGTCATTTACAGTTGGCTCTGCTTCTGCTGTGCAGTTTGACAGAAGATTCTTGTTAGGTGAAAATGAAGCTAATTGTGGAGGCCAGTCCTGATTTGGACTAGGGCTCCCTGTTAAATGCATCGATACTGTGCACCTGTCTCCATCGCATGGGAGACCTTTATTGAGAGTAGGTAGAGTATTAACAACCAGTTTTGGAATGGAAGATGAGCAGCTTTGGGAAGCATCAACGTTGCAGTATTTCATTATATTAAACATTATATATGTTGGTTGTAGCTTCCTTTTGTAACCTTTGTCAAATTTAAAAATATATAAGCTGGGCAGGGTAGTGCATGCCTGTAATCCCAGCACTTGGGAGGCAGAGGCAGGTGGATCTCTGAATTTGAGGTCAGCCTGGTCTACATAGTGAGTTCCAGGACAGAACTACATAGTGAGACCCTGCCTCAAACAGACAAACAAACAAAACCCCCCAATGACCCCACTCCAGAAAAACCCAAAAGTAAATAAATTAATAATAATATATACTTAGTTTGAGGAATAATGAGGAAAATGTATTGCCAGCATCTCTTTTTTTTTTCCTCTGTTAAATTTCTTTTTCTTTTTTCTTTTTTTTTTTTTTGAAGCAGATCTCACTAAGTAGCACAGGTCTTGGGACCTCCTGCCTTCATCTCCTGGATACCTGGCCTGCCAGCAGCTTTATTCTTTCTGTTCTCTGAATGCAGCTGCCACCTGCCTCCCTAACACACTAGCCTGACTTTTCCAATGAACCGCCCTTTGATTTTGTTAGCTTTTGTACTTATGTGTCACTAAAGAACATACGTTTGTTTACTTTTCCTCTTTTTTGAATTTTTATATAAAGGGGGTTATAAATATGACTCGAGATGTGCTTTATGAGATTTTATATACTATCTTGACTATATTAATATCCCTTTCCAGTTTTTCTATAAAAAAGGTTTCTGAATCAAAAGAATTTATACTGAGGCATTCACAGTTGGCGGGTCTAATTTGAAAAGTTGTTAAATATGTGTTGTGTTTAGTGAGTGTGAACTGCAACTTTTAGTTCATGTGCCTAAACATTAGCTTCATATATGATCTGTTCACTGCCCCCCCCCCCCATCTTTTTATTGCTCAAAGGTGGGGAAAGTTTTTATTCCTGGACTTCCGGCTCCTTCCTTGACGATGTCCAACATGATGCCTCGGCCTAGTACACCCCTTGATGGTGTTAGTACTCCCAAGCCTCTGGGTAAATTACTTGAATCAATGGATGAGGTAAGAAGTCTTGTCAACTGTTCATTGTGTTTTTAAAAAGTTTGGTCAGGTATTCTTTCCATGGTTAACTTAATTCTAGGTAATATGTACAGATGCATGTTTTCAAGTACAAGTGATGGTTACCACATGTTGACCTCCTTTGTGTTGTGGGAAGTGTTCTCTGAGATGTGGAGGCGAAAATGGCACATTTTTTTTCTATCTAGAGATCCACAGTTGACCAGGATGTGGTAGATGTGTGGTCTGCATAAGAAGTCATAATTTAGGATAGTCTGTTAAGAGTTATAAGTGTTATAAGACGGTGTTAATGCTCCGTTTACTGAAGGGAGTACACATTGCTGGGAGGCCTGTCATTCCTGGCCTGAATCTTGAGGCTAAGAAGGGTAAATAGAAAGGGCCGTTCAGGGCAAGGGCATGAACACAGGGCAGGAGAGTGCAAAAGACTTCCCGAGGCCATCACATGTAGCTCACCTGGCTTCAAACTTGTTGTGTAAACTCAGATAACCTTGAGCTCCTGATGCTCTGCTTTCACCTCTGTGCTGGCACTACAGATATGCACGACCATATCTAGCTTGAAGACTTTTTTTTTCTCCCTGAGACAGGGTTTCTCTGTGTAACAGCTCTGACTGGCCTGGAACTCACTCTGTAGACCAGGCTGGCCTGGAACTCACAGAGATCCGCCTGCCTCTCCCTCCCAAGTGCTGGGATTAAAGGCATGGCCCACTACCACCTGGCCAGCTAGAAGATCTTTTAATCCATGTATCTCCATCTCCTAAAGACTCAAAATAGTTCTGTGAAATGTGTTAGTAGTGTGTTGGGTAAGGCAGAGCAGATAGTGGGATAATAGAATAATACTTAATAATAATTCCTATTTCAACATTTCTACATGTTAGGCACTGTTTGCTTTATCAGTATTTTCCTATGTAAGACTTTATAGCAACTTTACTGATTGGAAGATACTTGGTCCTCACTTTATAGTTGGATACACTGAGGTGCATGGAGCTTAGTTGTCCAAAGTTAGAAAGCTATTCAGTGATAACACTGGAAGTGACACTCCTACAGTGTGTTCTTGAAGGAAGGTGGGTGACATGAAAAGACATATGTCATGTCTTTAGGTGTGTTTTTCTCAGGGTTGAAGATAGGAAGGCCAGGTGATGTCTGTGTCAGTATAAGAGAGATAGAGGGTGACGTGACAGTCCTGAAGAGGTGTAAATGATAGTGTGTCGGCTAGAAGCTTGTGTTCTCTTAGAGTGCCATTGGAGAATGAGGCTGAGTTCTGTGAGCAACTTAGCCTGGTACCTGTGCTCACCAGGCTAGAAAACCTGGAGACAAGTAGTCTACATTTGAAGGATGTCATAGTATGGCTATGTATGTATGTTGTCAGTCAATTGCTTTTTATAGTTTTCTGTGAATAGCTTGGTCTGCTGCAGGTTTATCATTACTGGAGCAGAGTGATTGGAATCATCAAAGCATATGCAAAAATGTAGTCCCTTATCTTTAATTCTCAAAAAGTCCTTCATCTGTTTTGCGTTGTGACTTTTTGTAGGTGGTTCTGTTGTCTCCAGTTCCAGAACTGAGGGATTCTTCAAAGCTTAATGATTCTCTCTACAATGAGGATTGCACTTTCCAGCAACTTGGAACTTACATTCATTCTGTACGAGACCCTGTTCATAACAGAGTCACTCTGGTAAGTCCTCCTTCAAAGGGTGAGGTAGCTGGCCAAGGTTCATCGTGTGTGAAAAGGGACATGAACATTTTTTGTGATTTTAAAGTATTCATTACTGTGTTTATGATGTGTATATGTAGAGGTCAGAGGACAACTTTGTGGGGTTGGTTCTCCTTCACCTTCATGTGGGTTGTGAGAATTGAATGCAAGTTGCCAGGCTTTCAAGAGAATTATTTTACCTGATGAGCTACTCTGCCATTCTTTATCTCATAATTTTTAAAATGTATTATCATTTTATACTGTTTCACTTTGTGTTTCTATTTTCTGAGATTTCTGTATTAAACATTTACTGAACTCCATCCCTCACTGGGGGACTGGGGAGTTGATGGTTTTTGGGGTAAGGAGAGTCAGTTTTCTTGAAGGGAGTGTCCCTGGGGGGGTGACTCCCCTTCAGTGGATAACTCCACAATTGTGGATAGCACAAATTGGACTTGTTGGGTTGTTAAGAAAAAGGAGAGAGGACAGGAAGCAGGAAGTTTTGGGATAGGGAAGTGACTGTTAAAAACACATTGTATGAAATCTCAAGTAATTAATAAAAATGTTTAACAATTTTATTTAAAACAAGCATGATTAATCCATTAATTTCATATTCCCATGTTTTTGTCTTTTTGGTGAAAGTCACTTTTTTTTTTTGAGACAGGGTTGTGTAGTTTTGGAGCCTTTTCTGGAACTCACTCTGTAGACCAGGCTGGCCTCGAACAGATCCGCCTGCCTCTGCCTCCCAAGTGCTGGGATTAAAGGCATGCACCACCACTGCCCGGCGAAAGTCACCTTTTGATGATAGTGTCTTATAGTGTTTGTATAAAAAGTGGACACTTGGTTGGACGTGGTGGTGCATGTTTTTAGTTCTAGCACTCGGGAGGAAGTGGACACTTTATTAAAACAAAATTTTTGGAAGTGTTTTGCAAAAAATGTAAATTTAGTTAGAAGCATTTGTTTCTGATTGAAATATGTAGTTAATCATTTTATTGGATTTTGCTTCAGCAGGCAGATGATGGTATAAATTACTATATATAAATATATAAATTTTTTTAAAAAGCTTTCAAAGACTTAGAATTCTTAAAGTGCTGGTTTTTCTTGTTTCCATTTTTGCACTAGGAACTGAGTAATGGCTCCATGGTGAGGATCACTATCCCTGAAGTGGCCACCTCGGAATTAGGTACGAGTGAGTCATATTGTACTCCGTGTGTTCTCAGTTGGATGTCACACAGTTGATGGAAGCAGTTTTCTGTTCTTTTTTTTTAAAGACTTACTTTATGTGTGTATGTGTCTGTATGTATGTCTGTGCATCACGTGGATGCAGTGCCCATGGCGGCCAGAAGAGGACGTTGGATCATCTGCAACTAGAGTTATGGATGGTTGAGTTGCTTTATGAGTGCTAGAAATTGAACCCAGATTCTCTACAGGAGAAGCTGGTGCTCTTCACTGCTAAACCATCTTTCCAGCCCATAGTTTCTGTTCGTAGTGATTCTTCTTATTCTTATTTATTAAGAATTCTTATTTGTTTTCAGCCCTATATACTTGCCTCTTTAGTTTTCTGAGATTTGTTGCCATTTGCTTCTAGTCTTTGCAGTGTTTGTGCTCATACAGCAGATTGGTGAGGAAGAGACTTCTGCAAAAGGTGGAGTCAGTGACAGTGGTGGAGGGGAGGGAACGAGAATGGAAACTTATTATCTGGAGTCATTTATTCCCAATAGCAGACCCATGCCATTTACAGCAGGCAGTACCCTCGGCTCTCTCAACTGTAACTACATTCACACAAATGACTTGGCATCACTAAGAATAATATCTATAACATAACATTTGCCATAACCCATTTATGGCGTGAGGGAAGACCTCTAGAAACTAGAAGTTGCAGTTTTGGTTGATAGGAATGTTCACTCATTTAGAGCATCTTGCTGTAGCCCCTAAGCATTCCTGTTGCTAGACGTCTGTGTTGTGTGTTGTTTCTGTATGGATTTAAATCAGTATTTCATGTAAATTTATTGATGTAGAAATTAGATATTTTTCCCAGAGTAAACTTTGTTGTTTAAACTATGACTGTTTTGAGAGTGAAAAGGGAATAGTTCTTTATTGGAGCAGTGGTTTACATCAGGATTATCTTAGGTGAACTGGGCTATATGCTCACCTATTTCTAATCCAAAATTAGAGATCTGACAACTGTCCTTAGATCTCCTGTGAGCCCTTGTTGAATTAATAGTTGGTTTAAAGTGATTGACATTAATGAGGAAATGTTTGTGCTGGGTTGGCTCTTTAATGACGGTTCTCTTTTCCTAGTGGCTGGCCTTGACATAGTAGCAATTTAAACCTTTCCATTTGAAAGGAGGAAAGAAGTACATACATAGGAAGCATACTAAAATTGATGTTTGCTTTTAATAGTACAAACGTGTCTGCAAGCAATTAAGTTCATCTTGCCAAAAGAAATAGCAGTTCAGATGCTCGTCAAGTGGTACAATGTCCACAGTGCTCCAGGAGGACCCAGTTACCACTCAGAATGGAATTTATTTGTGATCTGTCTCCTGAACATGATGGGTTATAACACAGACCGCTTAGCATGGACCCGAAGTGTAAGTAAATATAGTTGTTCTCCTCATTTATCCTTTATAATTGTAGTGCTTGCATAAGTACATAACATGAGAGAACCTAACACGCTTAGTAATAGGAATGCCTTATTTATGATGTTGGAATAGAACTGTGGCTTATTGTATTTATGTGTCATGAATCAAATACTCAATAGGTTTTGAGACTTTATAACATGTTAAAGCACATTTTACTTTCTTTCCTTTTTTTAAACTAAGATCTTGCTGTATGTAGCTAAGGCTAGGCTCGAACTCACTTTACTGGCTTTGCCTCCTAAATGCTTGGATTGAAGTAGTGTGTTACTAATGCCTGATTTTGACTGTTTCTCAATTCATCTTTGTAAAGTGACTGCAAATAATACTCTTGGTCTTGTCGGTAGGTGAATCAGAGAGGTCATAGACTTGTGCTTCGCTCATTTAAAGTTCTTTAGTCTGAGCACACTGTTAGTGGTGTAAAGCTGTGTGCCTTACTCAGGCCTCCGAGTCTTTTTCTGCAGGACCTTCATAGGTGATGACAGACTCATCCACCAGCAGAGTGCCTGCAGTATGGTGTGTTCGTTCCTTTGGAGATCACTCTACAGACAGCCATGTGTAGGATTCTGAAAAAGTCACGATAGAGTAAACTTAGCCTTTCGTCCCCAAAACTCAAATGTACTCACCTGTGTGATTTGGCCTCATGCTAGTAACTCCATTTAAAAAAGGGATCTTCACTATGAAAGTATTTTCTCACTGAGGAAGATTTGGAAAATGGAGGAAGAAGCAAGCAATTGTCCCCTGCTCCTGTTGTAGACATTTTTAATGGTGCCTTTTACATAAATGATACTGATAGAAATTTTGTAAATCCTTAAAAGTGTTTCATAGAACCCTTCCTTTTTATCATATTTAAACAAATAACTAATATTGTGCTTTATTAGAAAAGTTTTCTTATTTTGTCATGGCTAAGTGGTTGAGGTGATGCACTAGAAAACTTTTCTGATTTTGAGTAATTTGCCAATGTTTTTTACAAAAATTACTAATCACATATCTAGTTATTTCTCAAGAAATAAATTTTGTTTTTGTTTTTGTTTTGTCTTTTGAGATGGGTTCTCTGTGTAGTTTTGGTGCCTTTCCTGGATCTCGATCTGTAGACCAGGCTGGCCTTGAACTCACAGAGATCTGCCTGGCTCTGCCTCCTGAGTGCTGGGATTAAAGATGTGTGCCACCACTGCCCGACAAGAAATAAATCTTCTAAGAGATGGGGCTAGCTAACATTTAGAAGTGGTGTCCAGTCAACATTCTTGCTAGTGTTGTTTAAAACTGCCCCTGTTACCACATTGATGATTTGTGATGTCGTGACCCTCTGCTAGATTAGAGCAGTTGTTTCTAATTTCTGTGCAAGTGGGAATGAGTTTCTTTTTTCAGGCTCTCACTGGTCAGTCCAGAGGCTTCTGTCTTCTTCAGGATATCAGCCATGGACTTGCACTGTGCCCTGTCACCCACCCTCTTGGACCTCTCTGCTCTCTGTCGTCTGTGCCAGCCACCCTGACCTCTCTGTCCTCAGCCCTCGCACTTGCTGTTTCCTTTACCGATCGATCATGCTTCTCTTTGAAAGGCCTGCGGGTCTGTTGCGTTGTCACCACAGTACAGCCTCCCTGGTGCTCTGTGGACAGTTGCTCCTTCGTTGTTTGCCTGTGTGGTTCAATGTGGTTTCTCTTCCTGTGTGTCCGCCCCTCCTTCACTGGAATATGAATTCTCGTGAGGGAGGGAGAGAGTTCTCCTCATCTTGTTCACCACTCTGTCTTGTGGCGCATGGCTTAAGTGGCTGCTGCTCAGAGAACAGTTCCTGAGTGAAGGTCCTCAGTACTAAGTTAATGTCTGTTTAGTGTAGGAAGGAAGTGCCCTCTGTAGTTTACTTGAGAAAAGTCTTCCAGTGAGAACAGAGCCGACTTTTAGTCTACGTGTTTGTAGTACAGCTGTTCCCTCCTGCTGTCTTTCTGCAATTTATCACATGGAGAAAGAGAGAGGGGATTTTAAAGTTATGACTAAGTACCCTTTGGCTTGTTGTGGGTTTTGTTTTGTTTTATCTCCAACTAACCAGTAGAGCTTGTTGACAAAGAGTTTTGTACCTCTCTTACAGAGTAGTTAGTGAACTGGCTCACCCCACATTTTCATGTGTCGGGAAGGATTAACACCCACTCTTTTGTAAAGAATGATATGGTCCATTGACTTCCATGTGCCTGGTAGCCTGTAATTGAGAAGAAAATCTCTTTAAAACAAACAAAAACCCAGATGAATCTTGGTATATGCCCAAGCTGGTCCTGAATTATTCTCAGCAATTCTCTTGCCACAGCCTCTTTAGTAACTAAAACTATGTTTATAGTACCACCTAGCTTGCAAGTCTGTTCTCAAGGCCATATTACTTTGACACATTAAACTTATGTCATCTTTTTTAGACCAAAGCTTAGAATGAAATGGTCCTCAGTGGCCAGCAGGTTCCATGGTGCTCATTTTCTCTTTGCTTTGTCCAGATTTACTTATTTTTTTTCTTTTCATTTTCATAACATGGCAGAGAGTGCTCTGACTCTTTGTGTAATTCTTGGTGTTCTTTTGTATGGATATAATTCGCATCACCAGAGAAGTAGGGGAGAAAAAGAGATCACCATTGCTGTACCTACAAGCCCAGGCACTGTACTGAATGCTTTACACACTTGATTTAGCTCCATGGTGACTAAGAAGAGATTTATACCATATGTCCTGGTGAAAAAAAGAGTGTTAGTGACTTTGTTGAGTTCCTGTAGTTAGCACAACTGACACCTGTATCCTTAAGCTGGTGGGTTAACAGTAATAAAGTCATGATTTTTGTCTTCTGCTCTGTGGTTGTTTTCCAGTTAGACTTCGAAGGATCACTTTCCCCAGTCATTGCACCCAAAAAAGCGAGGCCTTCCGATACTGGATCTGATGATGTAAGCATTGTTATTCTTGCTAATGTTACTGATTTGTAGAGACTTGTACAGATGTCCCATGTCTGATAATCCTGTGAATTTGTCCGTTTTTCCAATATCTTTTGTTTTTTTTTTGTTTTACTTCTGAGTACATTATTTTAAAGGATAGGGTCTTATATTTTCTGTCATTTATTTACTTTTGTCTTTAATCATTATACAAAAATTAGTATAAATTTATTTCTACATGATTTCAGCGTAAGCTTGTGGATATTTATTAGTAATTGATCACCTATTTGCCAGCATTTACCCTTTTTTTTTGCTTTGGTTTTTTTTGTTGTTTGTTTGTTTTTTTCAAGACAGGGTTTCTCTTTGTATTCCTGGCTGTCCTGGAACTCACTCTGAAGACCAGGGTAATCTTGAACTCAGAGATCCTCCTGCCTTTGTCTCCCGAGTGCTGGTATTAAAGGTGTGCGCCACCACTTGCGCAACAGTATTTACCCTTTTATGTAGCGTTTCTCTGGTTTACACTTAAATATCACAGATTCCATGGTGTATTCTAAAGAGGTTCAGAGCACAGAACATTTCTGGATTGTCTCCTTGTGTCATTTGTAATTGATCCTTTCTCCCTATCTTCAGCAAGCACTGACTTGAATTCTTTGACCATATGCTAGTTGTGTCTATTGTAGAATTTGATATAAACGAAATAGAACAGTCTGTATTCTAGTGCACATAAGGTTTCTTTCATTCAGCATAATGTATTGAAGATCATCCAGGGTGGTATAAATATCAGTTGTGTGTTCTTTTTATTACGGAGTGGTATGACTATACTGTAGTTTGCTTTGCCCTCCTTCTGCTGTTGGGTATATTAGGTGTTTCCAGATGTTTTGTTTTGTTTTTTTAGTGAAGATGCCCATGGAGACCGTAAGGAGAGAGATCAGATCCCAGTAGCTGTAGTTACAAGTGGTTGTGAAGCACCCTTTGTGGGTGCTGGGAACCAAACTCAGTCAGGTCCTTTGCAAAAGTAGTATGTACTCTTAGCTGCTGGTCCTCTGCAGCCCTTGCAGTTACTTTTAAATGACATTTCCAAGAAGTATTATGTAAATAATTACTGTCCTTTCTATTTCCTTAGGACTGGGAATACTTACTGAATTCAGACTATCATCACAATGTCGAGTCTCATCTTCTGAACAAATCTTTATGTTTGAGTTCTTTGGAAACCGCGAAGGGGAAAGAAGATGATTTTTCTCAGAATCTCAGTCTGGATTCTTCTACTCTTCTCTTTCCTCACATCCCTGCAATTTTCTTTGTTCTTCACTTGGTCTATGAAGAGCTCAAGCTGAATACTCTAATGGGAGAAGGGATTTGTTCCCTTGTTGACCTGCTTGTTCAGTTAGCAAGGTAGGTGTTCTTAGACACTGTAAGAGGTCCTCAGCGGACTTGCTTTCTGTGCTGTGTCAGAGGAACCTCGTTAGAACAACTCCAGTCTACCCATCTCAGTTAAAGTTGGTGTTTCAGCCTCTTGACTGAGATGATAGCACATCCTCTGACTTCTGTGACTCTGAGGATTCTGAAATACTTTTCTGAAATGTGGCATGTGTTTTTGATGATACATTTACCTAATAACAGATCATTACCACCACAAATGCCATTTTGTAATTTTATTTTCAAACCCTGCTTATGGCTTTTTGAAATACATAGCACCTGTCTCTATAGCTGTGGCTGCCTTAAAACTTTGATGCTCCTCCCTGATCCTTTCAAATTTTAGGATTTCCAGATGTGTGCCTCCATACCCCTTATTTTCCACACTTATATTATTTAATCTTCAAACCTTGTAGTAGACAGGAGTAGTAGCACATGACTATAAACTTAGTGCTTTGCAGACTGGTGGAAATACTGTGTCTGAGGGGAGACCATTCTGTCTGAGGAAAAAAGTAAAACAAAAAATATTAGAAGCCTCAGAGTTACTTAGGTAGTATGTCTCCGTTTGCTAGAAGAAAACACTGTGGTCTGTAGAGATTACTTGCTGAGGCTCATACAGCCAGTGAACACAGGGAGGAACAAGGTCGGGCTCTTTCTCTACTTTGACCTTCATGAAACTTGTCTAGACAGAAGGTTGGGTGTCTGACACAGATGCACATGAAAGTAGTCTAGATTTGAAAGCTTTCTCATAAACATGCTTTTTAGATTGAAAAGCTAACTGAAGGGGGCTGCTATAACACCTTTGTGTATGCTCTTACTGTTCTAGGGACTTAAAATTAGGGCCTTACATGGATCATTACTACAGAGATTACCCAACTCTTGTCAAAACTACTGGACAAGTGTGTACAATTGATCAAGGTGAGTCTTCTGAATAGTGGCTGGGCATTTTGTTGTGTCTCTCAAGGAAGAGCAGAGGATAGATGTCTTTTCAGCCAAGCGGTTTTGAATTGGTAGCATTTGACCTCTTTGACCTCTGAGTTGACGTAAGTTAAAACTTTATCCATTCCAAAGCATAAACAGCCTCTAGTGTGTGCTGTACATTAGTAGCCAATAGTCATGTATTTACTTGACTTCAATTATAGTAAAAGTTTAGTTCCTCAGTGCACTAGCCACATTTAAGGTACCCAGTAACCACAAAGGGCTAGTAGTTGCCATGTTGGGCAGCACAAACGTAAACCACTTATACACCATTGCTCCAGTCTAGACTTGAATTGTCGGGGTCAAAGCAGAGCTCAATCTTTTATGTCCCTTTGTTTTTTCATCTTTGTAGAGCTAGGCAAAAAAAAAAGTTAGATTCTTTAAAAACAATTAAAAAATACTTTTATATGTGTTTTGTGTGTGTAGGGTTACATACATGTGTATGTGGTTATGCATGTGCCTTTACAGATGTGTGGAATTCAGAGGCCAACTTTCTGGAGTCACTTTTCTCCTTCTACATGTAGGACCCAGGGATGGAACTCAGGTTGTCAGGCTGTTGTCAGGTGCTTTTTACTGTGCCATCTGGTCAACTCTTGGCTAGTACTTTATATGATTTGTAAATGACATTGTTAAATTTCTATTTTGAATGGAGTGAAATAGAAATAATTTAGATTTAAAAATAATCTAATCACCTATCTAACATGACAAAAATATGATTCATTTTGGATAATATTGAAAATATTCTTAGCCGGGCGGTGGTGGCGCACGCCTTTAATCCCAGCACTCGGGAGGCAGAGCCAGGCGGATCTCTGAGTTCGAGGCCAGCCTGGGCTACCAAGTGAGCTCCAGGAAAGGCACAAAGCTACGCAGAGAAACCCTGTCTCGAAAAACCAAAAAAAAAAAAAAAAAAAAATAAAGAAAGAAAGAAAATATTCTTATAATTTGAAAGGACAAGTACTATGATCATCTTTCTTTTTGTCTTATGTATTTGTGTGTCTTTCTAAACATTTATGTAATTTTAAAGGTCAAGTGGGATTTATGCATCATCCCTCATTTTTTACTTCTGAGCCGCCAAGTATTTATCAGTGGGTGAGTTCTTTTCTGAAGGGCGAAGGAATGCCACCCTATCCTTACCTCCCCGGGGTCTGTGAAAGGAGCAGGCTAGTGGTCTTGGTATGTATTCGGAGCATTGACTGTCTTACTTTGTTTTATTTTTCTTTAATTGTCATATATAGAACACATAGCACTCTGATGCATGCACACAAATTATAGTACAATTACAGTGTTTCTCTCCCCCATACAGTTCTATACATTTCAGCAGATAAATAATTTCATAAAATTACCATTTTAATCAGAATATTGAGCTTTTGTAGCACCTCTCTCCAAAATTACTCTTTTGAAATTTGTCCAAGTTGTCACTCATGCCATGAGATCCTGGTTTCTGTTGCTGACAGAGCCCACATCTGAGTTTGTCTTCTGGCCTTCGCATGTGTCCTTTGCCATGCAAATGCCCATACTCACACTTGAGCACTCAACAGGAATATGCATGCATATAAACCAAACACACACCATACAGAAATAATTTTCTGTGGGTGTGCTTAAGTCACTTGAACTGGTTTGCAATTTTCTTGGTATTGTTTTTGAGTAAATATGTTTCTACACAAGTTAAAGGTTAAATGAAAGGTTCTGGATAGCTACCACTGTTAGGTACTGTTAGAATATGACGAGGTACCTGTAAGGATAACTAAAAACATGGTGCGGGTATGGAGCAGCTGAAACTCTGACTTTGAGTATGGGAATATAAGAAGGCTCCAACATTTTGTAAATTTTAACTTGTATTATCATAACTCAAAGCAAATTTACTATCTGGCATGAAATATGTGGCTACACAAAGACCTACATGTGAAGGCATGAGTCAGTTTTCTTATAACTGATACAAATTGGGAATAACCTGTATGTCCATTAATTTAAAAAGGTTTTTTGAAATCATTAATTTTATTGTGTTTGTGTGGGTCTTTTGCTTGCAAGTATACTATGCACCATGTGCAATGCAGTGTCCATGGAGGCCAGAAAAAGACATTGGCTCCCCTAGAACTGGAGTTACAGATAGTTGAGAGGCACCATGTAGGTGCTGGGAATTAAACCTGGGTCCCCGGAAGAGCAACCAGTGCTCTTAATCACTGAGCCATCTCTTCAGCCCATGTTCATCAATTCTTGAGTAGATGTACTGAGTTGGTACATATCTGTAATGCATACTCAGGCATAAAGAGGAACCAACTACTGACTGTAGCATAAAGATGATGAATCTCATGCCTGTGCTATGTTTTAAAAGTAGAACTGGGAAGACTCTGATGTGTGATCCCATATACCTCATGTAGGACAGATGGGCTAGGGGGCAGGAGAGCAGATGAGTTATTTCTAACATTTGTTTAGAAAGGTTGCTTACAGAACACAAGGGGTGTTGGAGGTAGATGCAGCTTCTCTGTATTGAGAGTGATAGTAGTCATATGGTTTTATAACTTTTGTCCAGACTCACAGTGTACACCTAAGTGCAGAGTCTTTCTTTCCTTCATGCTTTCCTTTCTTCCTTTACTTCAGTGGTTTAATAAGAACAGGTTCATCTTGGTGTGGAGGCACATTCCTTATAATCCTAGGGCTAGGGAGTTGTTGGCAGGAGGCTCCTTAGTTCAAGGCCAGCCTCAGATCCATGGGGAGTTAGAGGCCACTCTGGGATACATGAGACCCTGTTTCATAAACAAAAGTAACCAAAACAACTGAAAATTAAAAGTAAAAAACAAACTAACAAGTAACATTCCTTTTTTTACTCTGCAGAGTGTTGCACTCTACATCCTTGGTGATGAGAGTTGTGTTTCTGATGAAGCCTCCCAGTATTTATCCAAAGTAACCTTAAGTAAGTTGTTACAATGTTTGGCTCCTCCAAACAGAATGTTGAAATGTTCACAAGTGTTTGTCTTAGAGACACATCTCACCTCTTTATATTACTATTCAGTCTGCAACCACTACTGAATTTCAGATGCTAGGTTACATAAAGTCTGACAGACCTGGCTTCTTTTCTCAGTGTGACTGTATAGGACTATGTTAGTCTAAAGGAAATGACTGTCCATTGCAGCTTGTCACAGTATTATTGCTTTATTATTTTTAAGGAGTTTTTGGTTAATAAATTTTTTCTTACAAATACCTTCTGCATGTTGTTTACCAGGATGTGTATCAAAATTAGGTTTCCATTTGTTGCCTTTCAGGTCCCCAAAAGCCACAAGCAGAACAAGAAGAAAACAGGTAATTTGTTTCAGTTTGTGCTTTTTTTAAAAAAAGATTTATTTATTTATTATGTATAGTGTTCTGTCTGCACATATCCCTGCAAGCCAGAAGAGGGCGCCAGATCTCATTACAGATGGTTGTGAGCCACCATGTGGTTGCTGGACCTTTGGAAGAGCAAGCAGTGCTCTTAACCTCAGAGCCATCTCTCCAGCCCTCAGTTTGTGCTTTTATATTTAAAATTGGAAGCAATGTTAAGTGTTTGTGTTTAATGTTCTTTTGTTTTATTCTCGGTAGGTTTACTTTCCGGCATTCTGCTTCAGTTTCAAGTCTAGCAGAAAGATTGGTTGTCTGGATGACCAGTGTAGGTAAGAGCTGCTTTGTCATCTTGGGACTGTGTTGTCTTTGCTGAACTAGGTTCTTCTTCCCGGCTCTCAATGGACTTGGGAGATGTGAGGAGAGAGACTCTAGTTTTCTGTAGCAGAGTAGATGGGACAGCAGCCTTTTATATCTTAGGGCATTAGAAATCTTTATCTTTATTTTCATTCCCTGTAGATCAATTGAGGCTGTTACTCTGTAAATAGATCTCAGAATGGCAAACTTTAGTTCATGTACCTTTAAATGTGAAGCCATTCTGAGACTTCTATACCAGAAATGCCCACTCTGGCATCATTTAAGGTAATTGTGTAAGCACTTCAGAGAGTGTTCTCAGATGCTAAAGGCCAGAGAGTTTAGGCACTGTGATGAGTGAATACTCTGCTAACAAGAAGGGAGGAAAATTCTTTCTTTGTTTCTTGGTTCAAATGCCCTTGTTCCTAGGTTTAAAAGTGTAGTAAAATTATTTGTTTTTTTAAAAAAATAGCTGGGCAAAAGCAACAACAAGAACAAAAAGCAAAAACTTTCCCCTGCCAGAAGTGGTGGTGCATTCATTTAATTCCAGTGCTCAGGAGGCAGAGACAAGCAGGTGACCCTGAGCTTGAGGCCAGCCTGATCTACATAGTGAATTCCAGGCTATCTAGGGCTGCATAGTAAGACTGTTCCCTGCTTGGGGGGGGGGGGGCTGTAAAGTTACTGAAATGAGTCTATGACAAAATTGATACTGTTCTACAAATTTAGTACTTTAAAAAATACTTCAGTGATGTCACAGGTGTTTCTTGATTGTTACCCAGAGTATGTTCTCAGTGAATGTCTTCACAGTTCTTTTTGTGTGACTTGTTGAAAAATAACAATAGTTGCCTCACAGTGTACATATAGGATGAGTAAATGAAAAAAATTAGATAAATTCTGTCTATTATATATCACTTCATATTTAATAAAAGTGTTATTCCTGCATAAGGAATACTTTTGCTTTAATCAAAACTTTTATAGCCTAAATACTGTGAAGTGTAGAACATTTCTACAAAAGAAATAGAAATGTGAATTGGTCTGAGCATTACAAGTACTTTAAATATAAAATGTATTGAACATACAAAAGAGTGTGTGAAATGTATATAGAGGGTAGTTGGTTAAACGGTGCACTGCTTGTGGCTGGGCGCCGCATGGAAGAATCACAGCCATGGCTTACCTTTTTAGAGCTTTATTGGGTGAGAGGGGGGAGAGGGGGGGCAGACAGAAGGAAGGAACAGAAAGGAAAGAGAGGGATGCACAGAGGGCCCACCTGCTTTTTATCCTGGGACACCGTCACAGGCTGATGACGTAATTAAGGACCAAATCCTTATATCCCAGACTTTCGCTTATTATAAAAAAGCAGGTAGATGGGAATAGGGGCGTCGTTCCTCTCAAAAACTGCTTCCATCTGACAATTGAATGTCGGTTGGCTCTTAGGGGAGTCTTCTGAGGTAGATAGGAGTTGTGGGATGCTGTCTGTCATCTGTTTGCTCTGGAGACATGTATCCCTCTTGGTTGTGGCTGGGAACTTTTTGTTTGACAAGATGCCAGTGACACAGGAAAAAAAACTTAGAGAGATAAAAGAACCATTATTTTATGTTGACATTTATCTGAGGTAGATCTGGCCTGTCCTATGGATTTTGAAACATGTTAAGCTTTATCAGAGACAGGTTATTTTAAAGCACCTGTTTCCTTGACTAGTTCAGCATCTAGGAGACAGGTGATCAATTGTTAAAAGCATTTCATAGTAATAGATGTTTACATTAGTCTTTTTATAGCGCCCAGACACTTTTGGGTCTGGGGGTGTAAATACCTTTAGCTGTTACAGTTTCTTACTTGATCATCTCTGGACTCCAGTTCTGTGGTGGTCCTGTATCATTGGCTGAACAGTGGGTTAGAACAGGGAACTGGGAAGAGAAAAGCTTGTGGTGCATGAGAATTTATTTTTTTGGAATTAGGGACAAGGCAAAGATAGGGCCCTGTCTGTATGCACGTGAGAAACATAGGCAGTGGATCTGGAGTGAAGCAATGAGCTCTTATTTTAGGTGGAAATCTTTTTTCATTAAGTAACTCTGAAAGTGCATTTATATCTGGTGAGGTGGTAAGGCTGTCCTCTGAACCCGACAATAAAGGAGAGGCGGCATCCCAAAACTCCCAGGACTGAGTCAGTGGCTCTGGTGTCCAGAAGGAAAGAAATGGATCGTTTCCCTGCTGCGTTCTGGGTTCCCTGCCATGTCTGTAGCCAAGCCTAGGTCTGTCGGAGGTCTTAGCTTGATGTACCCATGCATCTTCGTGCCTGGGGGCAGTCAGCTGACTCGTCTTTCTAGGCGGCACTTTTTTTTTTTTTTTTTTAATGTAATGTAAGTTGTCTGGAAAGTTTTTTTTTCTTTTTTTTATTATTTTATTTTATTTTACAATACTATTCAGATCTACATAACAGCCACAGATTCCACCAGGTCGATCTAGGCGGCACTTTTAACAAGGCTGTTGATGGCCTAGCCAGTGGCCTCTTCCTCACTTAAACCAGGGACTCAACAGCTTTTAGGAGTCAGTGAATGCCAGCACTTGGCAATTTTGTTTTCAGGCTTTTATCTCTTCCCTGGCACACCTTAAATGCCACAGATGACTCTTTTGCCTGTGGGGTCAGGAGCTTTGCTCTCCAGATGCTTAAGTTTTAGTCGGGGAGGTGTGGGGAACAAGAGATGGATTTTACTCCATGCCCTGAATTTTTTTTTCCCTGATGATTGGTGGCTTAAGGACAGCTTTTGGAAGATCTGCCCATAGGCAGACTATAAACTGATCCTTTTGGAAGACTTGTCTGAGGCTATAAGCTGATTTTTGGCTTAAGAGCCATCCTGACTCCTGTAAACTTATTTGTATGGATCTTAGCCGATTCCAGACCCCTCTGTGTTTCTCAAGGCAGTTTGAGAATGAGTGGGTGGAGTTAAGGTGAGTTAGGTGAGAGTTGTAAAAACCGCCCAAGCCCACCCATTTGAGCCCGCCCACTGCTGGCGGAAGTCAGATAGAAAAGGTTGCATGTGGCAGATGCAGAAGTGGGGAAGGAGAAGGGTTTAGAGTTTTAGCAGAAAGCTTGGGGATAAAGTAACTCTCATTTGTCCGTTCGCTGGCAGAAGTTTCCACGACTCTGTTATGTGGCCAGTTTTACAGCTGTGCCCGCCCCTATCCGCCAATGTAGGTGGCAAATGTATCCGCCCCTTTGTCTCATGGCTGTAGCTGAGAGAAAAATAAAAATTAAAATAATAAACCGGGATCAGACTATAGTCTTGGGCGTCCCCAAAGAGTGGAGAGATCTGTGAATTAGCTCAAGTCACCGTTCCTCTTTGTCAAGGGAAGGTGAGGGCTCGGCTGCACTGCATTTGGTCCCCAGTTGAACCCTAGACACCATTTACTTTCTCGTCAGGAGAGAAAATGTGCCTGCCGTTTTCCTGTACAGCCTGAGGACAACCCCTGGGGTGTCCGTCGCAAAGAATATAGCTCAGACTACAGCCCTGAGAACAGCGGACTCAGTATGGTGAAGAATCATGGCGGTAGCAGTAGTGGTAGTGGTGTGGGGGTCCAGTGGAGGCGAGGGATGCACCCTGCACTTGTGGTCTGGCCAGATAGGGGAGGAGGCGGCAGGCGGCAGCCGTCACAACAGGTCCTCGCTGCTTGTGGCTGGCTGCTGCCCGCGGCGGCCATGCCGGTGGAGAAGAGTACTGATCGGAAGAATCACAGCCATGGTTACCTTTTTAGAGCTTTATTGGGAGAGAGAGAGGAAGAGAGAGGGAGAGGAGAGGGAGAGAGGGGACAGATGGAAGGAAGGAGCGGAAAGAAAAGAGAGGGGCGCACAGAGGGCCCACCTGCTTTTTAGACTGGGACGCAGTCACAGGCTGATGACGTAATTAAGGACTAAATCCTTACAATAGTGCTAAAGTGAATTTGGCTCCTGCTCAGGTCACCCACCTTTCAAACAGAATGTGACCAGTGCAGGGAGTGCTTACCTGTCTGCTGTCACTTACCTACCTGTGTGTGACCTTTGCCTTGCTTTCCTTTATTAGTCATCTTTATATTTTGCTTAGGGAATGTATGTTTGGTTGTTTTGTGTATGTACATACAAGTACCACATTCACCTGAGCTGATTGATATAGCTGTAAGTCATTTATTGAAGACAGACAGTGGGACTTGCCCTCCCCGCCCCCCTTTTTTTTCCTGTGACAGGATTTCTCGATGTCATTTTGGTGCCTGGATCTCGTTCTGTAGACCAGGCTGGCCTTGAACTCACAGAGATTCACCTGGTTCTGCCTCTCGGGTGCTGGTATTAAAGACGTGCGCCACCACAGCCCCCCACTCCCTTTCGAACCCCCATAATGAAACAAATTTCCTCCTTTATATTTCTATTCTTATATCTTGGTGCACATGTGCACAGTGTTCTTTATGGCTGTGATGTACCAGAGGAATGGATGTATCTTTTTATGCCAACTCCCAAAGTTAGGGTACCAGTTTACAGCACTGTTAGTTATGGTGAGAATTACTGCTGCCTCCTGGACTTGGCAGCTCTTAGTATTGGTTGACTTCAGTGTTTGTTGACTAATTAGATGGATGACTAGGGAAGTGGCAGATCTAACTGAAAAGCGTCTCTCCCCTTGTTTTACTCCAAGGATTCACTTTAAGAGATTTGGAGACTCTTCCCTTTGGAATTGCTCTTCCCATCAGGGATGCAATATATCACTGTCGGGAGCAGCCTGATTCAGACTGGTCAGAAGCTGTCTGCCTCTTGATTGGACGCCAGGATCTTTCCAAGCAGGCTTGTGAAGGAAATCTACCCAGAGGCAAATCTGTGAGTATCAACATAGGAAATTCAGCTTTAGCCTCAGAGAAAGTCCAAGTGGAAACTGTCTTCATTTCCCTTTGCACCTTTACACTTTGGTAACTGCATATCAGTTTGTCTTTTATGTTATAAGTCAGATAAAGTTTATAATTGAGCATGGGCACTATGGACTGTTGAAGATTAGTTAGTTATGGTTGAAGATTAGTTAGTTATAGTTGAAAATTAATTAGGATAGAAAGTGCATTAGATACATCTTGGATTTACCAAAATAGGATAGATAATGGAATTATTTTCTCTGATTTGTCAAATACCTGTTTAGGTATTTATTACTTGTATATATTGTATATAGTTATTGTACTTTTGTATATAGTTTTTCTTTTGTTAGTTATAACCTTTTGCTTTTTTTTCTTTTTATTAAAATAGAAAAGGGGAAATGTGGTGGTATTCTAATTGTACTGAAATGTGATTTTGATTGTATGTTAATAATTAAATAAAGAGTCCCATGCTCTACTGACTGAGCTAGCCGGGCTCTTAATCCCAGGGTCGTGGGTTCGTGCTCCACGTTGGGCGCCAGATATTGGGGAAAATTATAAAGGCCACTCCACGTAGTTAAAAGGAAGATTTATTTAGTTGATGACTTACAAATGAAGGAATAGATAGGTTGCGGGGGTCTGGGGAAGGTGTATTGCAATCCAGCGGTGTTCTCTGGAGCTCTGCTCAGTCAACCTCCACTGTCCTGGGTCCAGGAACAGAGAGAGCGCTCGCCCATCCAGGCCTCGGGTCTCCAGACGCCTACCTTGGCCCCGCCTCGTAGGCGTGACAGTTGCCAGAGTCTCAATGGGGGTTGGAACTTCCAGAACCAAGCTGGAATAGCTACCCACTACAGTCTGTAGGTCAGGTCGATGGGCATAGGACTCATAGAGACCTGTGACATGCTTGAGCAAACAGTGGGAATCAGGCTTGTTCCATTAGCCTTTGAATCATCACATCATAATCAGTATGGTTTAATTGTGAGAGAGTTATAGTAGGTCTCTTAACCCAACAGTTGCCTGCCTTGGACTTGAGCTAGAATCAGTTTCCATAGGTGTCTAATCTCAAGTTGTATCTAAATAGCAACTCTTATTGACTTGGTGTTTGTTCTATTTTAAATACAAAACCATTTTTATTTTCTTGACCAAGAAAATCCAGGTGTAGTAGTATATGCTTGTAACCAGAACTTGAAAGATTGTGCCAGGAGAATCACCAGGAGTTCAAAGGTAGCTTCAACTACATAGTGAGACCCTGCCCCAAAAGACAACACAACATAACACAACACAACACAACACAACACACACACACACACACACACACACACACACACACACACACACACACACACACAAAGATCTTTGGCATTTAGATTTCTTTTGCCCCTGGGAGCAATTCAGCACATAAACACTATAAATATTAATCTATAAATTATTTAAATGGCAGCCTAGGCAAGTTTTTCTAAATTTAGTTTCTTCAGTTACTTGAGGCTAAATTTCAACTTGGTTCTGCTGTTTGCGTTTGTGTTCTCTAGGTTAAAGTTATCCATTAGAATATACAGTCATATATTGCCTAATGATGGCATACATTCTGAGAAATGTGTCTGTAGGCAATTCTGATGCGCAAGCATGATAGTGTGTGTAGCTGGGTCACTAGCACCATCGTGTGTGGGCTCTTGGTGGAAGTGCTATGTGGTGCATGGTTATCGTTTTTGATTAGTTATTCCATAGGAACCAATGTAAGTTTTTATCTGGTCATATATACCATTTTTTCCAGGCTAACACTGTTGCTTCCACACTAAATGTCAGGATAAGAAAATTTTAGCATTTTAATTTGGATTTAATCTTTTACTGGAGTGTAGAACTTTACTTGAGAGGAAATGGCGAGTCCATGCAGTGCACATGATGTTGTAGTCAGTCTGAAGCACTGGGGCTGGGAAGCCCTGTATGAGAGTGAGCACAGGTGAGGTTGTCAGGGTTGGCTGGCAGTCGAGGGGTTAGTCTGCTTCCTTTGTAAAATGTGTGTAGAACGTGGAAAGTGAAAACCATCACAGTCCAAGTATTGTGCACCCTCAGTCAGCCTTTGATGTGTGTGTCCTTCCAGGTTTTATTCCTCTGCTTCTGTTAATGCTGAAGTAGGCATTAGTCCTGCAGTAATAGTGAGTTGCCTCATCTTCTATTTGAAATAATTCACTTCCCTTAAAAAAAATAGCAAATGGATTGTTTTAGTAGGTTCTACTCCCTGATTATGAACAACTCTAAATATAAACTCCTTTCTTCAGTTTAGTAAAGAATGACTCCCAAGTAGGCATTGCAGTACTTTAAAAAGATTTGTAGGAACTAGACACTTACGTAGGCCCAGAGTGATAATGAGACTAGTAGGGTGGGGCCAGTTTGGTTGACATAATGATCTCCCAGTGCAGATGAGCTCAGCTTGTATGACAGTGTTGAGTGACTTCAGGAAGCCTACCAGTTATGCTTACCTCTAGCATAGAGTTGTGTTCTTTTAGCCTGTTTGTCCTCTCGGTCTAGGCACGCAGCTGCCTTTGAAGTCACTACAATAAAGTCTGTCACACAGGTACTCTCCTCAGATGTGTCTTCAGGAACCGAGGCTGAGGAGGAAGATGATGGCATGAATGACTTGAATCATGAGGTTATGTCATTAATATGGAGTGAAGATTTACGGGTGCAGGATGTTCGAAGGCTGCTTCAAAGTGCACAGCCTGTCCGTGTCAATGTGGTGCAGTACCCAGAACTCAGTGACCATGAATTCATTGAAGAAAAAGAAAACAGGTAAAAAGGTTCATCTCCTGTCCAGTTCGTTACATTTGAGACTAGTTTGTTTGTTTTCCTTTAATATTATAACTTTTCTTCTTTTTAAACATTGATTGTGTTTGTGTGTGTGTGTGTGTGTGTGTGTGTGTGTGTGTGTGTGTAGGTCAGAGGAATTGGTTCTTTTTTTTCTACGAGGCTTCAGGGGAATCCAGCTCAGACTGGCTCAGTGGCAAGTGCCTTTTCTCACTAAACCATCTTGCCAGCTTGGTGTTTAGTTTTAAATGTTAGCTTGTTATAATCTAGCATTACCTGGGAAGAGAATTTAAGTTGAGGAATTACTTAGATCAGGTTGATAATGTGGAGACAGTCTTGCTTGTTGACTGAACTAGGAAGACCAACCCTGACTGGGCAGCACCATTTCATGGGCTGGGCCCTCAACTGTCTAAGAATGAAGAAAGCTAGCTGAGCAAGAGGCAGACCACTAAGCAGCATGGGTGCATTCTCTCTTCTGCTCTTGCCTGTGGCTATGATGTGGACAGCTGTTTTAGAATCCTGCACTGTGACTTCCCTTCTATAATGAACTGTAACCTGAGCTTGTAAGTCAAATAAATTCTTTCCTGTCAAAGACTGCTTTTGGTCAGGGTAGTTTATCACAGCCATAGAAAGGAAACTACAATACTTACCTAACGCTTTTATTGTCCTTGTTTGTTTTTGCATTTAAGATACTTAAAAGCTAAAGCTAAAACAAAGCAACTTACTTAAAGTTAAAAATCTACCTTTTATTTTAATTTTACATCCAACTTCAGTAAACCATACATGTTTTAAAAATATTTTTGGCTTTTGAAGATATAATTATACTCTTCCTCTTCTTGAAATAGAACAGTGTACTTCAGAAAAGGCAAATCTAAGACAATAATAGAATTTGTAAGTGAAATATACATTGAACTCATTCTTCTGTGTCTTAATTCAGGAGGGGATTTTGAGGTACTTGTTTGCTAATTTTTAGTGTGGTTTAAATTCACACCAGTTGTATTAGAAACCTTTTTGTTGCTATAAAAAAATATCTGACAGAAACAACTTAGGAATTTAGTTTGAGAAACTATGAGTCAGGGTGGTGGAGTGGCTTTGTCTATGGGGACAGGAGTGTGAGGCGGCTTATTCTCTCTCTACCCTCCTTCCCCCTTCCTTTATTCCTGCCCTCTCCTGACATCAAACTTACTCAGTTACTTAGCTGGCCTTGATTTCTCTAGTGCAGGTTGGGCTTTCTGTGGCTCCTGATTTGAGTAGCTGGAAAATAGGTGTGTGAACCAGCCCAGATTCCTTTTCTTTTTCTTTTCTTTTTTCAGATTCTTTTTCTTACACTGTTTCAAGAACAGTCACCACTCATGCTTAGCTACAGTCCACTGAAAACCCTGATTTCTCTCTCACTGTTTCCTCACCACATATACTCAGGTTATTGCAAGAGCCATGGCATAGAACAGCAGATGGCAATTAATATTCAAGGTGTCAGCTCACTAGAAGAATAATTCTCTCATGGGAAACCTCATTAGGCATGGCCAAGGGGCTATAGACTCTGGAATACTGTTTGTTTCTGTCTGTAATTTTCACATGTGCTATTGCAATTTTTCCCTAAGTGGTTATGGGAAATCCCTCATTGCCTGTATTGTAGTGTGTTTATCTCATGAATATATTCCATTTCTTGGGCACATTTATATCTGTGGATTGTCAGGAAGATGGTCTCTCCTTAAGTTGTATAATTTTGATGAATAGAAATAATACTATGATATGTTTGATAACTAGGCCTGTTGTTCCATGAGGACTGTGAGATACTTAGATCTGTTATTTAATCACAGCTCAGGTTGACATAGGAAAATAGTTATATTTCCTAGCCGTCAGGAGAACTGTATACCATTAGCTGATTTAAAGCTTCAAAGTAACTTTAGATTAGACCAGGTGCCTTGCTAATGGTTTTTAAGATAAACTATTTCCAGGAAAAGCAGTCTAGCTCACAAGGACATATAGTCAGTTGTCTGATTTGTTGAACTAAGGTTAAAAACGCAGCAACCTAATTGCTATGCCAGTTTCTTTTGCTAGGTCTGGCTGATAACATAGGACAGTAACTTAACTTAATGCACAAATTCCTAACTTCAGTACTTCATAGTCCCAAGTTACAAGTTTCCTTTTTTATGGTCTAAAGTTAAATGCAGGACAGAAAAATACATTTTAAGATTTAAAATGCTTTTAGTGTTACTATGCCTTGGAGAGTGCAGAGGAGTAAGCTTAGCTGTGCCCCTGCCCCTTGCCCTGCAGCTTGGATGCACTGTGTGTGTGTGTGTGTGTGTGTGTGTGTGTGTGTGTGTGTGTGTGTGTGTGTGTGTGTGTGTGTTATGGGATGATATGCCTCCCAGCTGCAGCAGCCTGCACTCTCCCTGATGACACAGCTCTCCCTGTAAACAATCCAAGTCAAGTCTGAGAGAGCCCAACATTTTTACGATTATTAATCACAAAATACTAGTTTAAAATATGTAGGATATAATCCATGATTTCTTTATTTTTCTTAGACTCCTCAGTAGTTTAGTTTCATAACTCCTTTAAAATCCTTTATATGATTATCTCTTTAGTTAGATAACGAAATGATTGGTTCTTTGCAGCTGCAAATAACAGCCCCACCATTTAGCAAGTTGAGATTTATTACAAGTGAGTTGTTGGGTTGACTGTTTCTTATCAAATGAAATTTGACTCTCAAATGTAACTTCTATGTTGCCTCTAGTATTCTGTTGGGTATGGATAGCTGTAAGGACAAAGAGATAGAGAGAGCCAACATGAGAGAATAAAGAAAGTAACCATCAGAATGCGTGTGAACTCATTCACTTCCTAAAAAAGCTCTCAGATAAAAGTCCTAAGTTTTGCTACACTGTGGCTTTCTCTTTGAGCCTGTCAGCAGCCCAGAAGCTGGTCCCCAGCCTGTAATAGGTCATCACCTGAACTGAGAGTCGAGCGCATAGCTAGGAACAGGGCTCGTGTAGTAAGGCCTGACATCATTCCTGGATGGACTTGGCTAAGTTACTTAACCTGTTAGTTTATGAATTGCTTCAGCTGTTAGACATGATTGTAACAGTTACACCTCATCAGTTGTTCTTTTACGGTCAATTCTTTTACATAACATTTAAAATATTTCATAGTGCATAGTAAAGCTTACTGTTGTCAGCCATTGTTAACAGTGCCTTTTTTCTCTTTAATCTTTTAGTGTAATGGTTCTCAACTTTCCTAATGCTGTGACCCTTTAATATAGTTCTTCATGTTGTGGTGACTCCCAGCCATAAAGTTATTTTCGTTGTTATTTCATAACTAATTTTGCTACTGTTATGAATTGTAATGTAAGCATTTGATAGGCAGATAGTCTGAGGTGAATTCTGTGAAAGAGGTTATAACCCACAGGTTGAGAACCACTTGTTTTAATATATCTGAAATCAGAATGTATCTTTTGGTCAGTTGATGTTAGTCTAATTGGAGACCTTTTCTTAGTGCTTAATGGGATCATGAAGCATCTGGTTAGTGGCCTCATGCATCCAGGGGCTACAGCATTAGTGCTATTGCTTTAATTTTATGACTTTTGCAAATGGAATTGACTATGTATAAAGCTTTCACTAAAATATTCTGTAGGATCCAGCTTCATGGACTTGAATTTCCTGCATCCCCAGTTATAGTACTGCTATAGTCCCAAGGACTGTCAGAACATTAGAATGTTAGAACCCTCTTTAATGAGCTAGAGGAACAGTGCATTTATGTAATTAGGGAGAAATCACCTTGATGAATGTTTTTGTCTGCAGAGTGTCAATGCTGTGTTAGTCTCTGCAGGTCCTTTCTTTAGTCTCAAATGCAATGTTTAAAAGCTTCTCTTAAATAGAAATTCCTGTTTTCAAAATTTTCTGTTAATTTTTGTCCTAGGGGCCTATCTAGAGGAAATTCAGTGCAGAAACAAGAGTGGGGGTGTTAGTTTTTCAGTGTGACCAAGAGAAGCCATTTTAACTTTGAACATACCTCGTGTATTGATCTGGTGACTATTTACTTCCTTTCTTTGTGTATAAAACATGGAGGTAGTGGCATTTTCGAGGCAGTATTGGTATAAGGAGTGTGATGTGCAATCCTAATAGGTCTTAACAATTAAAAACCCAGGGTCAGATATCCAGGGTGAAAGCTGAAAGATCAGAGAAGCAGAGGAGCTAGCCTCTAGAGACTTCTTTCTTCTAGGAAATCTCAGACCCAATAGGGCATCCTGTCTCTACGAATCCTCAGACTGAATGGGGAGCGATCCTGTCTACAAATCCTCAGACTGAGTAGGGATGGGGAGAGGATCCTGTCTCCACACGCCTTATATTCCTGTCTCCACCTTCCTAGTGCTGAGATTAAAGGTGTGAGCCTCCCATGTGCTGGGATCAAAGGTGTGCACCACTGCCGTTTCTCTCTTAGACTGGTTCAATCTCGAGTAGCCCAGGGTGGCCTTGAACGCCTGATCTTCCTGCTTCCTCCTCCCAAGTACTGGGATTAAAGGTGTGTGCCATCATTGCCTGGCCTCTATGGTTAACTAGTGGCTAGCTCCGCCCTTTGATCTCCAGGCAAGCTTTATTTGTCAGAACACAGACAAACTATCACACAGCAGGAGTGAGAGTAGGATCTGTGTGTACTGGTACAGCTCACCTGAGAGTAACACCAAGAGGAACCATCTTTAGACCAGGTTAGCACCAGTCAGTGTACCCAGGAGAACTGGGTCGCTTTCAGAGCAAAGGCAGTGTGTGTCTGCTTCAGCATCCTGATGAGGCTGAGAGTTGTGAGAGGAATTGGTGATCTGCCCATCTCGGGGGAGTCGGGGAGGTTGCTTTGTGAGGACTTAATTGTGTGTATTAGTTCCTCTGGAGTAATTACCTCCTGTTAGATTCCAGCTGTGAACTCTGTTGCAGTCTGTGTGTTGTTTTGTGTTTTTATTATAGACTGCTCCAGTTGTGTCAGCGAACTATGGCCCTTCCAGTGGGACGAGGAATGTTCACCTTGTTTTCATATCATCCGGTTCCAACAGAGCCCTTGCCTATTCCTAAATTGAATCTGACGGGTATGTTAAAACTCTAGGCTCGTTGACAAAGGACTAAATTCTGCTGTGGGATGTCTTTCTGTACGCTGTAAATATGTGTTGCTCTCATTGGTTGATCAATCAAGCTGTTTGGCCAATGGTGAGGCAGAATAAGGTTAGGCGGTACATTTAAACTGAAGATGGAGATAAAGAAGGGTGGAGTCAGAGCAGCCTCCAGCCTGATGCCCAAGGAGCAGCATGCCAGCAGACAGCATGCCTGTGACGCCACAGTCACGTGGCAATACATAGATTAATAGATGGGTTGATTTAAGATGAAAGAGCTAGCTAGTAAGAAGCCTGAGCCATAGGTCAAACAGTTTGTAATTAATAGAAGCCTCTGAGTGATTATTTTATGAAAATGGCTGCTGCATGGTTAGGACCAGGCAGGACAGAGAAACTTCAGTCTACAATTGGTGCCTAACGTGGGGCAAGAATTCCCACCTCAAACCTGAGAGCTTTACCAAGAGCAGCTTCCTAGTTCATGTTGCTCATTACGGGCTGTGGTACAGAGATGCTAACACAGCGGGCTTGAGTGGCAACAAGGCTGACACTCCCGTGGTCTCTCACTGGCCACGATACAAAGAGGCCTCTCCCAGCTGCTCCCTGCAGTACATTGAGAGCAGTACAGCTGTGTGGGAATGTCCACTGGTGGTTTCTCGGTGCTGGCCAGTTCCACCAGCTGTTGTGGCCAGTGTGAGTGCCGGGGAAGGCTGGCAGTGGCGCTCTTTTGAATTATTTTGGTTAAAACTGAAGCAGTGCTTCTGTGCTCTCATTGATTTTATGCACTAATAGCACTGTAGTGGCTGTTGGAGTTCACAAACACGTGTGTCAAGCCACTTAGGAGAAGGGTCCTTTGGCTCATGTTTATGGGGATCCAGTCCATTGTTGCCGAGGAAGCATGAGGGCAGGAACAATCAAGAAACACTCAGGAGGGGGCTATAAACCTCAAGAGCAGCCTTCAGGGGCTCAGTTCCTTCAGTAGTAGTCACACACCCCAGATACCACAGTCTTCTAGAACGGCGCCACCAGCTGGGAACCGAAAAGTAGATAAAATATAGCTTATTTCTAATTTTGCATTTTATTGTGATTATTTTAAGATAGAAAATGTTCAGAGAATTATTGTTGATAAAGGTAAAACAATTTAGGACTGGGTGAGGTGGCACAAGCCTTTAATCCCAGCACTTGGGAGGTAGAGTTCCAGACCATCTGGGGTTACATAGTAAGATCCTGTTTTGTTTTGTTTTGTTTTAATGTGAGACTTGAATTTTAAATAATCTTTTTTGTTGTTGTTGTTGTTTTTCGAGACAAGGTGTCTGTGTGTAGCTTTGCTCCTTTCCTGGAACTCACCCTGTAGCCCAGGCGGGCCTCGAACTCACAGAGATCTGCCTGCCTCTGCCTCCCGAGTGCTGGGATTAAAGGCGTGTGCCACCACTGCCCAGCTTTAAATAATCTTAAAGTCTAATATGTACAATATTTAGATTCTCTTCAGACACTCATTCTTCTGTGTGTATACATGCTACACATCATTATTCATCTACTCAGAATTTGTTTTCAGTGATGTTTTAGATATCTTTAAATGGTATTTTCAAAGTCTAAGATTTTAGTAGCTTTGTACAATAATCAGTATTTATTTTAAATTTATTCATCACATTGCCATCTTGGCACAATGGACATCACATCAGTCTTATAAATGTCTATTGATGAATTGAGCTAACATAAGCCATTCATAATATAAAGATGATTTGGTCATGTCTGTGTATACAATATGTACCAAAACCCAAAGGAATTAGAAAAATTCAAACGGAACTTATCAACATTTAATTTATATCACTTATGGGCCATTACAGTAGAGAAAGTTCCTTTCTAGTTTGCTAGGTAACTTCTCTGTACACAGACATTTTCTTTTTTGACACAGTGTCTTGCTATGTAGCCCAGACTGACCTCAGAATTTCTATTCTCCTGCTTTGACCCCTTCAATGCCAGGATTAGAAGCATGTGCCACCATACTCAGTTGAATTTAGCATTTTAAAAGAAACTGTTTTATATGTGCGTGCATGTGTGTGTGTGTGTGTGCACACGTGGTTGCCTATGGGGTGAAAGAACAGTGGTGGATCCCCTGGATCTGTAGTTGCAGGTAGTTGTGTCACCTGATGTGGATGCTGGGAACCAAACTCTGGGTCTTAGAGCACAGGAAGTGGTCCTAATAGTGCAACCATCTCTCCAGCTCCACATTTGGCATTTTTAGTATCTAACATATGTTAGCTACTTATAGATATCTATGTGCTGAGGCATAGACATATGAATTAGAGATAGGACAGATTTTTGAAGGTCTTTGCCTCTTAAAATTTGCTTTGCTTTAATATCTAGACAGCAGTATAGGAGTGAATGTTTGAAATGAATACCAGTGTCCTCAGTCACCTGTTGGAATTTGTTATTCATGCAGTTAAACTGTGACACTGCCTTCCTGCAGTTGTAAATAAGCAGAGCAGCGAGAGCCCTGACCAGGTGGTTAGAAGTTAAATTGGTGTCAGTTATTTTATAGTGTGTTAGTAAAATGGACCCTGAGGTATTTTAAACTATACAGTTTGTTTGTTGTTTTTAAGACAGCTATGTAACTCTAAACCCTGAATGGCCTGGAACTCTATATAGACCAGATTGGGTTCCAGTTCACAGAGATCCACCTGCCTTTGCCTCTGGGGTTCTGGGTTTACAGGCTTGTGCCACCATGCCCAGGCGGTGTGTGTGTGTGTAAAATATTATTTTATGCATACACACACAGACACACACACACAGACACAGACACAGACACACACACACACACACACACACACACACACACACACACAGACACACCTGAGTGTATGTGTACCATGTGTGGGAAGGGGTCCAAAGAGGTCAGAAGAGGCATTGGATTCCAGGGAACAGAATTACAGAGGGTTTTGAGCTGCCACATGGGTGCTGGGAGCTTAACCTAGGTCCTCTGCAAGAGAAGCAGAAGTGCTCTTAACTGTTGAGCCATCTCTCCAGCCCCCAGTAGGGGTTTTGAATGCAGTAAAGGCAACCTTACTTCAAAGGCCTGGGTTTTAATTTTGTAAATTCTCTTAATTCACTTCTTTGTCTGCCTAGGGCGAGCCCCTCCAAGAAACACAACTGTAGATCTCAATAGTGGGAACATCGATGTGCCTCCCAATATGACAAGCTGGGCCAGCTTCCATAATGGTGTGGCTGCTGGCCTGAAGATAGCCCCTGCCTCCCAGATAGACTCAGCTTGGATTGTTTACAACAAGCCGAAGCATGCCGAGTTAGCCAATGAGTACGCTGGCTTTCTCATGGCCCTGGGTCTGAACGGGCACCTCACCAAGCTGGCTACTCTCAATATCCATGACTACTTAACTAAGGTGAGAACCTGTCATCCATATGCCTGGCATGGTGCCACACACACTTACTGCACCACCTTCTACTTGTCTGCTTGCACTGATTCATTGCTGCACCTCCAACTATGTTCATCTCATAGCAGGAAACAGAGTCTTCCTAAAGTGTTAATGGTGTGTGACCCTTGCTCGGAACCACTCACTCACCCTCCACTGCTGTCTGCTTCAGGGCCGTACGTTCCAGCTTCTGCACCCATGCCATTGCTCTTCCTTTGAGTGTCCCCTTCCTGCCCCTTTTCTGGCTGATGTGTTAGATTCTTTAGAACTTCCTAATAATTCTCCAGCCCTTCCTAATATTAGTCTCCTTTAAATAGTCTCATATACTCTGTATTTGTAAACAACTTTTAATTGTGGGTTTTTGTGTTTTAATTTAGCATGTTTTCCCCCATTAGAACACTAAGAGCTGGGACCACATGTGTTTAATTTGCTACTATACTCTCAGTGCCTGTCATGTGAAGATTCTTATTGAAAGAGGCAGGCCTTATTTTATCTAAAACTACCCATGGGGCTGGAGAGATAGCTCAGTTCATAACGTGCTTGAGTGCAGACATGAAGACTTGAGTTTGGTTCCCAGCACTCACCTAAAAAAAGCCAGCTGTGGTGGAGCCTGCTTGTAATTCTGGTGCTGGGGAGGTGAAGGAAAAAGGACCTGGGGTCTTGCTGGCAGCCATCCTACCTGAACGTGAGTCTCCGGTTCCAGTGAGAGACTATGCTTCAGAAACTAAGATGGACAGCTTTCAAGAACAACATCCAAGGTTAATCTCTGGCTTCTGAAAATATACTTGCATGCACACACAGACACAGACACAGACATACGCACTCCCACTATTTCAAGAAAACCATATTTGTTCTGGTAGTGTCTGAGTTTTATTTTGTTTGCCTTTGTAGGGCCATGAGATGACAAGCATTGGATTGCTACTTGGTGTTTCTGCTGCAAAACTTGGCACCATGGACATGTCCGTTACCCGGCTTCTTAGCATTCACGTTCCTGCTCTCTTACCCCCGACGTCCACGGAGCTTGATGTGCCTCACAATGTCCAAGTGGCTGCGGTGGTTGGCATTGGCCTTGTTTATCAGGGCACAGCTCACAGACATACTGCCGAAGTCCTGTTGGCTGAAATAGGTATGCAGTTAATAGTGCTTAATCTTTACAGGTGTACATTTTCCACTCAAACCTACACCCATAGAAAATGATGAGAAAATTAAGGAAAACAAAGAGTAGCTTTTATGAATACAGAATGATCAGATAATTATTTAAAAGGAAAAAAAAAAAAAAGCAAAACTCAACAAGTAATGTAGCCCGGGCTTCTGTGGCTGTGTAGGTGGTAAGCCTGGACTGGCAGGTCACTGTTGAGCTTGAGTGGACACAAGTGAGTGTGCCATTCATCTCACACAAGGCAGTGTCTAGCAGTGACCTGCACTTAAAACTAGATTGTTTAGGTTCCTAATGTCACGTTGTTTTCTTCTGTTGGACAAGAACACTTGAAAAATAATGAAATGATTGTCTCCTGTACCTTATACACATCACATGCCTTTCAATTATCTTTTAATCACTGGTAAAATGTAAAGGATTCACATCTTACTGTAAATGTTGTAGTTTTTACACTTGTATTGTTTAGGGAATAATGATGGGAGTCTGTATGTTCAGTGGAGATACAATTTAAAAAGTATTTTGGTGTGTGATTGGTTGAGTCCATGGGTGCAGAACCTACAGATAATGAGGCCACTGTATATACAAGTGACAAACTTTAACTTATAAATTAAAGTAACAAATTAACAATGGTAACTGACGTTAGAGAGTAGGATGATTATAATGCTCTAGTGAAGTTGAGCATTTTTATTTCTAGAATTAAATGTCTAGAATCTAGACATTTAATGTTTTCAGAACAGTGTTGACTACCAGTAGGGAAACCATGGCTTGAAGTAAACTTTGGAGATTTCTGACCCAGAGTGTGTTAGTGAGGATGCATTATCCTTTAGCATGATTGCATCACAGCTGTTGCTACCACACTTCTACATAATGAACTGCCATTAAATTGGCCTGCTGGCTCTGCTTTAGGCTGCAGATCTGTGTGTGGTTTGGTTGCTCCGGTTCTGTTTCACCTGTTCTAGGACCCAGGCTAGAGGGTGTATCTTCTTTGTGATGTGCATGTAGGAGACTCAGTAACCAAAGTTTCAGTTCTTTGCTCTTGTGCCAGCGAAGGACCAGGGCGCATCTGGCAGGTCCACTGAAAAGCTGTTGGATGGAGTGGGTGTACCATAGGACAGTGAAGATTGGGCTGAGACTTTGAGTGCCATGGTGATAGTAGACGTTATTCACAAAGTGGAAGCATTCCTATACCGAAATACAGTGTCGCATAAATTATGGGTCTGAAAAAAGTACTCAGAAGGTCCCCAGCACTGCTGTTTAGAGCTTGTTCCTCCAGAGCAGTGGTTCTCAACTTTCACAGGAGTTACCTAAGACCATGGGAAAACACGGATACCTTTATAACTGTAGCAAAATGACAGTTATGAAGTAGCAACGAAAATAATTCTATGGTTGGGGGTTGCCACAACATGAGGACTGTATTAAAGGGTCGCAGCATTAGGAAGGTTGAGAACCACAGAGCCACAGGGTAAGTAAATGCTGCTGTACCACAGTGCTGTCTAGTGATGTAACCACTGTCTCACAGTCACAGCACACCTCTTTCATGTTCTGAATACAAGATTTCATCTTTGATCCATATGCACATGATATTTATATTCTGCCTTTGAAAATGCTTCATTGTCATAAGTATCTTTAAATTAATTTAATATCATAAATGAAGTTATGAATTTTATATAGTTAAGTTTTCTAAAATACCTAATTGTTAGGACTTTTTCTTTCACTTTAAAAATTTTTTTATTTTATCTTATATGTATGAGTGTTTTGCCTGCATGTATGTCTGTGCACCATGTGTAGTACCCATGAAGGCCAGAAGAGGGTGTTCAATCTCTTGGAACTAGAGTTATAGACAGTTGTTAGCTGTTGCCATGTGGGTGCTGGGAATCAAACCTGGGTCCTCTGGAAGAGCAACAAGTGTTCTTAACCACTGAGTGCCCCTCCCTTTTCTTTTTAAGGTGGGGTCTCAGCCCAGGCTGGCCTAGAACTGCTTCCTCCTCCACCTCCCAAATGCTGGCATTATAGTAGGTGCCACCTTTTTTTTTTTTTTTTTTTTTTTTTTTTTGTTTTTCGAGACAGGGTTTCTCTGCATAGCTTTGCGCCTTTCCTAGAACTCGCTTTGGAGACCAGGCTGGCCTTGAACTCACAGAGATCCGCCTGCCTCTGCCTCCCGAGTGCTGGGATTAAAGGCGTGCACCACCACCGCCCAGCAGTAGGTACCATCTTGTCCAGCTACTTTCAGGAGCTGTTTCTGTCTCTTTGCTACTATGCATAAGTATTATACTGATTACCTTCATGTAATTTTTTTCTTTTGAATGTCATTTTCTCCCCTATGAAGAATAAAATTCCAGAAGTATGAACTTCTTTCTAGAGGGAGAGCTCTTTATACATAACACATTTTGTTTCCCTAAAGCAGTGGTTTCCATCTTTCCTAATGCTATGACCCTTTAATACAGTCTCTCATGTTGTGGTGACCCTCAACGATAAAATTATTTCATTGCTACTTCATAACTGTCATTTTGCTGCTCTAATGAATCATAATGTAAATATTCGATGTGTAGGAGATATGCACTAGTTGAGAACTGAAGCATAGAGTTAGAACGGAGTGCTTTTAAAAGTATGAAATTTCACCATAAGCACACATGATATGTGTTATATAGAATTATATATTATATAGAATCAAATGAAAATCTGAAAACACAGCTTTTCACTTGAGAGCATAAATAAGTACACGTTTTATTTATTAACAGTACTTGAACATTTTTAATCACATCTAATGAATACATTAGTGAAAAGTTCTTTAAGAGCAATTGTCTCCTTTTTAAGTGTTGGGGTGAGCTCCAGTGTAGAGGTCAGAAGATAGTTTGCTGGAGTTGCTCTCCCACCATGGTGTCCTGGAAATTGCACTCAGATTGCAAGCGTGGCAGCAAATTGGGCCAGCCCAAAGTAGTTTTCTCTTTAAAAACTGTAACTTCTTGGCAACTTTCTGGTAAAATCCAGGTTTTCATACTGTTTGAAAGTCTTTGCTGATAGAAGCTTTGATAGGTATATTTAAGAACCTTTGGGAGCTTTAGATAAGCTGATAATGTGGACACCCTTTGGACAGTGTCTTTATCTTAAGCAATTGGGAAGTGAAGTCTCTAAAACGTTTACAAGTTGGGGTTTTTATAGGCTGACTTGACCTGTGTTCCTCTGTCCTCCACAGGGCGGCCCCCTGGTCCGGAGATGGAATATTGCACTGACAGAGAGTCCTACTCTTTAGCTGCTGGCCTGGCCCTGGGTATGGTGTGCTTGGGGGTGAGTAGTCAGTCTTCTGCTTTTAGCCAGGACGTCTGCATATTGAAAGGAACAGCCTTCACACTTAGCCCTGAAGGCCACTCTGCTCTCCTGCCACTTAACCCAGTGCCCAACCTTTTCTTCTTTCTGGATTCTTTTTTCAAAGTTTACAGTGGAGAAAAATTACAGTGAAGTGAGACTTTAAGATTTCTTTTCCCTAGCTTACATGTTTTTTATAGTTAAACTATGATATTTCTCTTTTATTTTTATTTTATGTGTATGAATATTTTGCTTTCATGTATGTCTGTTTACCATGTATGTGCAATGCCTGCAGAGCCCAGAAGATAGCATTGGATCCGCTGGAACTAGAGTTACACATAGCCACCATATGGGTGTTAGGTATTGAACCCAGGTCCTCTGGAAGAGCAACTAGTGCTCTTTACCACTGAACCATCTCTCCAGTTCTGACATTTCTTGAAAAAAGTTCAAGAGATAAGATGAAGAGTGGTAAATCACTCTGGAGAAAGGAGGGCTGGAGAGATCGCTCAGTGGGTGAGAATGTTTGCTGTGTATGTGTGAGAACTTGAGTTTGGAGCTCAGTACACACCAAGAATGATAGCGCAGGATACCCAGCATCCTCGTGTGGCCTTTGCATACATGTGTGTATGTGTACATTACATACACCCCACCCAGACACATGTGCTTATTCACACACATATAATGATCACACTTCTCTTTCTCTCTACACATACATGAATAGAAAAATAGTGAAAATATATATGATTAGAAGCCTTAAAAATCTGTAGTAATTGCTAGAAATAGCCCTAATCTTCCTTTGCTGCTCTGTTTAACACTGTTTCCAAGAGTTGCTATAGCAGCTCTTGCTTTGTAACAGAATGCAGTGTCAGGTTAACTCATCTTTAATTCCATCCAAGAGATGTCTACAAAACTACCAAAAACATTTCATGTAATTACTGTTTTTTACTTGGAATGTGATTGCCTTGAAAATCCACCAATGTAGTGTTCTAGTCAAGCTACATGATATTCAAAATGTTGACATGTGAGCTAAAGAGGCAGGTGGTACTGTGTAAAAAGCATCATACTGTGAATTGGGATTGGAATTTTGGTCTAGACTAGTGGTGAATCTGATTATTTGACTACATTAGTGTCTGTTGGTTAAGCAACCATATGACTGTTGAGCAGAACTGTTTGACATACAGTCCTGCCGTTTAGTAGCTAGGTAGGTAACCTTGGGCTGGTTAAATTGCACCTCCTTTTTCTCATTATAAATGAGATTTTTACTGATAGCTATTCAGTAGTATCCTACTTTTGTTCTGTTGGTCAAACACTGACCAGAAACCTTAGAGGAGGACAGGTTTATTTCTGCTCACCCTTCCTTGCTGGGCAGGAGCTCAAGTCAGGAACCTGAAGCAGAAACATGGAGGAGTACTGCTTGTGGTACTTTTGGTTGCTTCAGCTATTCTTAGCGAGCTTGTTTACAAAGAAACTGTGGGATGGTGCCTGCCACTGTGGGCTGGAGCCTCCTTGTCAGTTGATCATCGAGGCAGTCCCTACAGGCATGTCTACAGGCCAATCTCATGTAGACAGTTCCTCACCTGAGGCCTTTCTCTCAGGTGACTCTAGGCTGTGTCAGGTTAAGAAGTAAAGCTAACTAGGACAAATGGGGTTGCTGACTACAGCAGAATTGAACACGATATTGAGTAAATATCCAGTAAGTTATTGTGGTTGCCTGAAGAGAGCCATGGTGCAGTGATTATACTCAGGTGTTCACAGGTCAGATTTTTAATATGTACTCGGTCTTTTCCTTTACTCGGAATGTAACTTGTCTTTGACTCTGTGTTTTATGAAATGAAAGTATGTAGATCCGAGTGTAAATTATAATTTTTGAGAATTAATAGCTTGATATTAGTTAATGTGTAAAATCTTTATTGTAATTGGAAGGAACATAAAGATTAAAATACCCTCTTCTGAAGTGTGTCCCTTTGTTTACTATGGGTGTGTGTTACTAATTTACTGCTGTAAGACTTCTTTTCATCTCAGTTACTTGATTTTTCCAGCATGGCAGCAATTTGATCGGTATGTCTGATCTCAATGTGCCCGAGCAGCTGTATCAGTACATGGTTGGAGGTCATAGACGTTTTCAGACTGGAATGCACAGGGAGAAACATAAATCTCCAAGTTACCAAATCAAAGTAAGTCAAATCAGACTTAGAGATCAGAATGCCACAAGCTGAGAGGGCTAAGAGGCTAGCTTCAAAGTAGTGGTTCCTGCCAACAGTTTTAAGTGTGCTGTTGGTGTGTCAGCCTGGTGAATTCAGAGTTCTTACACGAGAAACTTCTCTCACCAGGAAGGAGATACCATAAATGTGGATGTGACTTGTCCAGGTGCTACTCTGGCTTTGGCTATGATCTACTTAAAAACCAATAACAGGTATGAGCACCCACTTGCCCCTTGCATGACATGTGGTGTCCTTTTTGTCCTCAGCAGTACAGTCTTCCCTTGTATATCTCCCCTGTGCAAGAGCAGCCTGATGTCTGCTCTCTCAGATATCAGGAACTGAGTAGACTTTATGTAGTGTTTGCTTTGGTAATACTGTTTATCAGAATGCTCGACTCATTGTGTTCAGGGTATTGGTCCCAGGACCCCTAAAGACACGAGAACTCACAAAAGCATGGGATTTGTGTGTAATATATGCACTTCATCTTGGTACTTAAAATCATCTGAGCTTACAATATGAGATACACTTATTCATACCGTATAAATGGTTGTTAATACTGTATTGTTTAGAGAAATAATGATTAAAAAAATCAAAAGACCATAAAGACCATCTGTTTAAGCTAGATTTTTTTTTTCCTCCTGATACTTTCAAGTAGAATCTTGAAAAAAAAAAAAAAGCTGCGCAGTTCCTTTCAGTAATTTGGCTTATCTTTGTGAGTACTTTTTAAGCCAGAAATACTTAGCAATATTCGGTACTTTGTTAGCATTTATAAAAATGGTTTCTGCTTTGTTTAGAAGCTTTTCTAATGACTAAACCTTCTGCTTTCCCAGTCTGTCCTGAGTTATGTCCCCAGCTCACCTTCTTTTCATTTGAAAAATATTCTGAGATTCATGAAACCCTATAACATTCGAAGTTCCTGCAATTAGGAAAATTCTATGCAGAATTAACGAAGTGGTAACAGATATCATTAACCTTCTGTTGGGATAAATGTTATGTCAGTGTCTTCTTGATACTGGAGATATTTCATTGAACAAGACAAAATTAAAAATACTGTCATGGAACTTATATTTTAATAGTGAGTCCTAAAAAAATAAATGTTATGCCAACATGTGTGAAGCATTAATGGAAAAGCTAGACCTTTGCTGGAGGGGAGAAATGATTTGATGTCTTTTGGGTTTTGATTACCTGGCTTTCTTGAGCAGTAATCTTCATTGATGTCCTCTGCCAACAGATCCATTGCCGACTGGCTGCGAGCTCCTGATACCATGTATTTGTTGGACTTTGTGAAGCCAGAATTTCTCTTGCTTAGGGTGCGGTGCTTTGTCATTTTCATCTTTCTTGACATGAAGGGGATGTTTTGTGATCCTCAAGTTTAGCTTACAACCCTAAATGCCTTTCCACGAAAGGATTTTACTTTTAACTTGCCACATTTTTCTGATTGGCAATGTTCTTTTGAAGTTTCCCAAATAGAACTTAGGAAGGATAAGAAAGATGACCAACCTGATCGATAATACTTGAAATGATGTTTCTTATATTTGTATTAAAAAACTTACTAAAAGGCAGCACATGACCAGGACCTTGTATTATTTTTTTAGTATTTTAAGGATGCAATAGTACTGTTAAGGTTGTAATGAGAGTAACAGTTTAGTACTGTCTAAAATTGTTCTGCATTTCTTTAATGTTTGATCCAGTACATGGAAGCTTTTAAATCGATATATAAGCCAAGCTATGGCTTTTCCCTTTGGAGTTTTCTTTCACAACAACTTAAAGCCTTTTCCAAACCCTTGAAACTTTGATGATGATAATGAAATGAATTTTAATTATTTTTAAGATCTAGATCTTTATATATTTAGTTGATAGTCTATGTTTTTTAAAGTAATCCTTAGTTGGGAACTAATCCTTAGCTATTTACTGCTATAATTGTTAAGAATTATGTGAGCTTTGTCTAATTAATTTTGTCTGTAATTCATTTTTAAGACACTTGCTCGGTGCCTGATTTTGTGGGATGATATTTTACCAAATTCCAAGTGGGTTGACAGCAATGTTCCTCAGGTAGGTACAAATAACCAATACTGTAACTTTAATAACATAAATTGTGATTTCTTGGAAGATTTTCCAAAGTGCTATAGAATATTTTTTTCTTAGGAAGGCAATTATTTATCCTTACGGTTTCTTCTTTTTAAAGATTTGTTTTACTGTTTTTAAGTGCGTGCATGCGCACACATAGTGTGATGCTTGAAGAAGCATCAGATCCTCCTGGAGCTAGAGTTACATGCAGTTTTGAGCTGCTTATAGTGGTTCTGTGAATTGAACTCAGTTCCTCTGGAAGAATAGTGCATTCTTGTAACTGCTGAGCTGTCTCTTCAGCTCATCTTTAGGGGGTATCTTTTGAAGACAGAGGAGCTTTCATTTTAAAAGTGTATTCTGAGGGCCATGGAGATGGCACAGCATTTGAAGTGCTTGCATTGGAAGCAAGAGGACCAGAGTTAGAACGTCCAGCTCTTGCCCTTCAGGCAGGTCCCACTTTGCAGGGGTGGTGTCCTGGTCCTGCTAGTGGTCACATTTCTTCACATGAGCCCTTAGTTCCCAGATCTATTGGAACCTTGAGGCTATCTCTGAACCTCTTCAGGCTATCCGATAGAGGTTATAGACTGGCATGGTGGGATGGGTAGTGATGGAGACTTCCCATTAAGCTTACTGTGAGTACTCTGCTCATGTGGTGGTGCTTTCTGAAGTGCTAGGGTGGATGTGATGTTAGTGTCCCCAGATCCCATGTAAATCCTGGTGGGAGAAGGTAGAGATGGGACTAGACATATTGGTGACCTCTGGGTTTGATTAAGAGATCTTTCCTCGATGGATATGGCAGAAGAGGGTCAAGGGAGATTCCTGGCATCAACCTCAGGTCTCTGTACCCATGTACACACAGGCGCAGGCTCACATACATACACAAACGAGCTTAAATGTATACATGCTGCACACCAGATGCACATGCACATGAAAAGTTGTTAAAAAAAAAAAAAAAGGGAAAAAAATTGTATATTGACCACCGACCTCTCTCAGCCTTTTGTCCTCAGAGGCTTTGAAATTGTATTGTTTAAAATTAAACTGGAACACTCTTGATATTTTATTCTAATTATACATTTATCTTAAGATTCTGGTTATAAAATTTGCATTTTTATTGCACACATACTAAAAAGCTGGGTATATTAGTTAAAAGCAAGCAGTCTCCTTTGTAACAAGACTTCAGAAGCATTACTATAACTAGCTGTTGCCAGTGTGGGTCCTGCATTGTTTCCAATCTATACCCTGAGTAGAACACTTCTAAAACTAAAATGTGAATGGACTTTATATGAACTCGCATATTACTGATACATTCTGTAGGTAACATTTTACTGTATAAGCTAGTTTAATTGCATGTCTGTTGGCTTACCCATCCCATTATTTTATGCATAATTTTTGAATACATTTTCAAGTTGTAAACAGTAATGGGACTTGTCCCTAATATATCAGTATATGTATCATTAACTAGATATCAGTTTTCATTTTTTTCTACTGAGTGAAAATTTCTGAATCATAGAACACAATTAAATGTACTGTTTAATAAGATGTGACTAATGGTGTACCTATGGACACAAAACTGTGTCGAGTACGCTGCTGCTCTGAACAGTATCCTTCCATACTCAAACATTCTATTTTTTTCCCCAGTGCGCTAATCTTACTGATGAATTTCCTTTAATGAAGTCACCTACAGTACATATCTTTTGTGTGAGCCTTCCACCGAACATGGTGTGTGATACTACTGGGTGTGTTAATAGTCCATCCTTTAGGTTTTTCTGCACGTGATCATGCCAGTTTCTTTTCTGTTGCTTGTTGGGCACCTGGGCAGCTTCAGCTTCCGGCTATCATGGATCAGGCTCCTGTAAAGATTTGCAATAAGTAATGCACAGTTGCTGAAATTTAGTGTTCTGTGGGCATTGGGCAGAATCACCCCGAAGGAAGGGTTGTTAGGACCTGGCTGGGCTCACAGGCACACTCCATACTCCACCTGAGGTTTGGTAATGTTTTTGTATTTCCTGTACACCTTTACTTGCTTGCAAGTGATTATCTCTCTCCTTCTCTTTGATCTCTCCTGTTTTGATTTTTTATTTTTATTTTTTATAACTTAGAGACCATAGGATGATGACAAAAGCCCAGATTCTAGAGGGCTTTTCATTGCAGTTATTTACAACTCATATTCTTAGTGATGCTTTTTTAGTTGATGATCAAGTGTGGTGTTGTGACCATGGCTGTAGCTAACACAAAAGACTTCTGTTTACAGCGTGCCAATTCTAAGAGTTGTCAGTGGATTACCTTCCATCATGTTCATGTGTAGATGAATCACAGAGCTGTCAGGCAACTTGGGTGTGGCCTTAGAGTTGGCTTTGGAGCCATGCCCAAGCTCCAGTGCACATGTTCTGTTAAAGAGCCAAAGGAGGCCCAGAGACATGGCTCGGTAAAGGCTCTTGCTGCCCAACCTGGTGACCTGAGTTTGATTCTAGGAACCTCTGCATGGTAGGAGAATTGTGGTTACAAGAAGTTCTCTGACCTTTATACATGTACCATGGCATGTTTGTATGTGCCCACACACAATAAATAAAATAAATACATACACAAATAATTTTAAAAAGTAATTCAAAGGAACTTAGACATGCCTACTGTCAAAATGAAACAACCTGTTCCTATATGAAGTTATAGATGAGTTCTAATATATATGAACTGTATATATACAGTTGTCCCTATATATATAAATCACTCACTTTGGATTTTATTTTCTGTCTTGACAGATTATAAGAGAAAATAGTATCTCTCTGAGTGAAATTGAATTGCCTTGTTCAGAGGACTTGAATTTGGAAACCTTGTCGTAAGTAATGTAATACATTATTCACTATGTTAGGACCTGACAGATCAGTTTACTTACATAGGAGAACTATCCATCGCCTGATTTGAGTAATTCTGAATCCCTCATGTTTGTAATCATTATTTATATGATATCCACAGATTGTGTGTGTGTGTGTGTGTGTGTGTGTGTGTGTGTGTGTGTGTGTGTGTGTGTAAATAAAGCTCAGGAGGTAGAGACAGGACATCAGGCATCCTTAACTATATAAGTGAGTTCAAGGCTACCCTTGGACATATGAGAACCTGTCTCCAAAAAAAGAAAAAAAAATGGAAATTTAGTTGTATTTTCTCCTTTTTCATTCTTTCCATGAAGGGGTCGGGGGGAGCTTTTTAAAATTGTCCTTTGTAGTATATGAAAGAATGTTATGTCAGTAATGGTCACATAATCTGCAAAAATCCACAGAAATCTGATGATTGGTTAGGGGGCTTTCTTCAGCATTCTCAGAAGACTAAAAATTGGTTTGGAGAAGATGAGTTTTTTATTTTTATCCCAAGAGGATAGGTGATAATGGATTTTACAGGACAGTAACAACATTATGTTTTCTGTAATCTGTTTTCAGGCAAGCACACGTCTACATCATTGCAGGAGCCTGCTTGTCTCTGGGTTTTCGATTTGCTGGCTCAGAAAACTTATCGGCATTTAACTGTTTGGTGAGAACTAGCTTGGCTCGTGCTGCTGTGCTCTGAGTGTTCCTTCTGGTTTACCAGTAAAGCCTTAAGATGCCACTTTTAACTTTGGATTTTTCTTTTTTTTTTCCAGCATAAATTTGCAAAAGATTTTATGAATTATTTATCTGCACCCAATGCTTCTGTAGTAAGTCTATTTTTTTTTCTTTCCCCTATTTGGGAATAAAGTAAACAAAGAAAATTCATAGGTAAGCCAGAAACTCATAGGTTATCAAATACTTTTGCTATTTAATTGAAAAGATTTGAAGCACTGCTCATCTTTGTGTTTGGTTTTAAGATAATAAATTAGGTGAGAATATGGCTACCCTTCAGACTATGATTAGCCTGGGAGGATGCGTGTATTTCTAATTCTGTGACAAGAGAGTAAATAGGAGAGGTATAATATTTGTAGATCGTCATACTTCATATTTTGTCATGTCACTGAATACCAAAAGTTTCCTTTATAAAAAAAACTAGGGAGGATACAGTTGCTCTTAAGACATTATTTTTCTGATAACAAGGAGACTACAAGATTTTATTTCCTGGTTAACAACACAGACCTATGCAGTCATTTTTATAATGTGAAAAAGTTAGGAATACCAGAAATTCCTGAAGTATTTCACTAAGTTATGGCATATCCACATGCTCTTACACATTGGAAGTAGCAACATCATGATGTATAGGGTTTTTTTTTTTGTGTGTATATGTGTGTGTGTGTGTGTGTGTGTGTAAAAATTGCTTATAAGCTACTAGGAGAGTTAACGTGTAGTGCTGTCTGATTTTCGTCTATAAGTATATATGTATGTATGGGAAGACTTTCTGAGAGAATGATGTCTACAGGGATAATGTCAGTTCTAGGTGGTTGGAGCATTGTTATTTACTTGATGATGCTCTATTTTTAAACTCTCTACATTGAATTTGTATTTCATAATCAGAGTATTCATTTTTATAGATTCAGTTTTAAAGTTATAAACATCTGTAATCTTCCAATGTCAGATATTTTGGTAATTAAGAAACATAATTACAGCTAACATAGAGTCATGTTTTTGTGTCACCAGACGGGGCCCTACAACCTCGAAACCTGCCTGAGTGTGGTGCTCCTGTCTCTTGCCATGGTGATGGCTGGCTCTGGGAACCTGAAGGTGTTGCAACTCTGTCGCTTCCTGCACATGAAGACGGGTGGAGAGATGAACTATGGTTTCCACTTGGCCCACCACATGGCCCTGGGCCTTCTCTTTTTGGGAGGAGGAAGGTAATGAATATGTTTTATTTTGTCTGTTCCTTAATAAAAAGAGCTCATGAGAGAGATCTGTAAAAGTGATCTGGTTTTTTTTTTTAGTTTTAATAGAACATTTTTCTGTTGTTGGCCTTTTTCATATAAATGTTGGAATTTGTCATTTTCCGTAGTAAATAACCTGATAAAACATTAATTAGAACTGCATTGACTCTACTCCAGTTGCAGAGAGTTTGCCATCCTTTCTTTTATCTGTGACTTCACTTATTTATCTGATGTCTGTGACCTTAGCCAGCTGTTCTAATTTCTGAGTTATGTAGGCTTATTTTCACCTCTCTAGAAGTATAAAAAAAATAAAGATTTAAAAGTTAGAGATTATGGGGAAGATGTGCATTTTCTTTATATGTTTTGTGACAATTGCTTCTTTTTAGTAATTAGGAATTATGAATCCTTAAAGGCTAGGGCTATAGCTCAGGCATAAAGTACTTCCCTGTCTTGTACAGGGCCCGACCTTTGAATTTTTTTTTTTTTTTTTTGGTTTTTCGAGACAGGGTTTCTCTATGTAGCTTTGCGCCTTTCCTGGAACTCACTTGGTAGCCCAGGCTGGCCTCAAACTCACAGAGATCCGCCTGCCTCTGCCTCCCAAGTGCTGGGATTAAAGGCGTGCGCCACCACCGCCCGGCCGACCTTTGAATTTTTGCAACAACAATAAACATTAAAGAGCCAACAAGAATGAGTAAAGGAATGTTAACTGTTATTCTGTTTTTAAACCATCATGTTTTCTGGAAGATTTATACTTATAACAGCCTGCACTGTTATGTTTAATCCCCAAGTTTCTAGTGTTAATATCTGAATATTCATCTTTGAATTTTGATTTACCAAAATGATAAAGTACTTCATTGTCTTTACTCTGCTGTTATAGGATAAACCTTGCTTATTAATCCCTGGGTTGAATTTTAACATTTGTAGAATGTTGCTTTTGTTTTGAATAATGTTCATTCTGGAAATGATGCAGGGATTAACTGTAAAGAGATGTGTCCACACCAAAGATGATACACTTTGTTTATCATGGCACCTCACCAGTATACCTTGTTACAGAACCCCACTTTTCTGATTCAAGAATGCCTTGTAGAAGAGAGCAGGGAAATTAATGTCTGTCCACACTGAATTTGCTCTGCAGGTACTCTTTGAGCACATCCAACTCGTCCATTGCTGCTCTTCTCTGTGCTCTTTACCCACATTTCCCAGCCCACAGCACTGACAACCGGTGAGTCCTCTGCATTGCTTAGCACTGTTTCCTGAGTTCTCTAAGGGTAATCAGTTTGCTTTGCTTTCATGGACTGTTGCTTTGTTTTTGAACTTACCTTCTTGACTAAATCTTTTAAGCATCTCTTTCAAAGTATTAAACTAGAAGAAAATTCTGGACATCTGATACCTGATCATTCTCACATCTGTGAAATTGTGAACCTGTATGTAGGCCAGATAGAGTTTTCTCTTGGTACAAATTTCCCATACAAACTTTAGTAGCCAAGGGAAGTAAAATATATATATATAATATATAATATATATATATATATATATATATATACACACACACACACACACACACACATACATACATACATATATAACATAAATATATAATATATGTCTTTACTTATATATGTATTTAAGATTATTTAATTCCAAGAAAAAACTTAATCTGATTTAGTGGCAATGTGAATTCCTTCTTTAACACAGTAGCTGAGCAGTTTTGTGTAAGTGACATCAAAGAGACAAAAATAGAGACCTATAAAAAAATGAAACAGACAATTTAGAAGTGACAGGAAGCAGTAGCCCCAGAAGTCATAAAGTAAGCAGTACAGAGCATTTAGAGAGCTTGTAAAGCACAAAGAATTACTAATCATTCTTCTCCTAGAACGTGCATTGGGAAAGAAAACAGTTCCTTATAAATGATATTGTAGGGCTGGAGAGATGGCTCAGAGCTTAAGAGCACCAGTAGCTCTTCCAGAGGCTCTGAATTCAGTTCCTAGCAACCACATGGTGGCTCACAACCATCTATGATGAGTTCTGGTGTGCAGGCATATATGCAGGCAGAACACTGTACATAATAAATAAATAAACCTTAAATAAACGAATAGATCTTGAATGGATGAATAAATAAATGACATTGTAGGCAGTTGGCACTGTACTTAATTGATGGCACCCTCTGTTGTCTGCCCAAAGAAGAGTCAACAGCATTCTTTGTCTGGTAGTGAGGGGTCAGGAGCCCTTGAAATCACTTCAGCCGTCACTGCCATCTACAGTGTTGTGTATAACCAATAACAGAAAAAGGCTGCATTGCAAAAGTAGCCTGATCTGAAATCCAAACTGCTAGGTGGAGCATAAGAACATTGTTAACTTTCTACATACAGCTCTGACATGTGGCCTCCATCCTGTCATTTAAAATGGTTTGGTGACTTGTTAAATTCAGTTACTAGGTGATTACAGTGGAATGCCAGTCATGTGATTAGTTGAATTTTCTCCCTCCATCCCTTTCTTTGAGACAAGGTCTTATTGTATATTCAGAGTTTGCATGGAACTAGCTATATGACCCTGGCTGACTTTGAACTTGTGATCTTCTACTTCAGCTTCCTGCATTTTGGGATTATAGGCATGTACCATCACACCTATCTTAAGGCAATTTGATGATAAAAATCAAGAAACTTTATGTAAGTCTGGGGGTGTAACATAGTGGCAGGGTGCTTGCTTAGCATGTGGAAGGCCCAGGATTCAATATCTAATACTGCCCTCCCTTTTTAAATATAACTAATAGCTAGGATTTTTTCTCCTTTTTAGTTTTATGTTTGATACACTTATAGTAGTGAATAGATTTGAGTGAGACGAGGGGAGGCTGTTTTTTTTTTTTTTTTAATTTCTAGTTTTTGTGTGTGTCCTATATGTGTATGTGGGGGCTAGAGATTGACATTGGGTATTATTTTCATCTGTCACTCTCCATTTTACTTTTTGAGATAGGGTTCCTACTGAATATAGAGCTTAACTGGCTGGCCACCGAGCCCCTGGAGTCCCAGGATCCACTTGTCTTCAGTTTCCTAGCACCGGGAAGTTACAGCTGTATGCCTCTGCACCAGGATTATGTTAGTTCTGGGATCCACCCCACTGAGTCATCTCTTCAGCCCTGGTCTATCTTTTTTCTTTATTGTAATCTCATTTCGTTATTCTTTAATGGTTTCTAAAAATTAAGCATTTGTGTTTACATTTAAAATACAAATTGTAAAGTTAAAATTTTTAAAGTGAGGATTCAAAAGCAGACCTACAAACACATGGCTACTCTCACCCATCACTGTCTTGCTGTGTATTTCAGTGGTGTGTGTGATTGTTTGTATGCAAGGATGTAGACATAGAGAGCTTTGCTCCCTCCCTGAGGAGAACTGACTGGTGTCCTTTCTTCCCTATCCACCCCGAAGAAAACAACTGCAGCATATCCCTGAGAAAGGTGACAAGAGATGTCTTGTGTGGAGCAGCCAAGAATGGTTGAATGGAACTGTTGTTTTAAATCAGTGTTCAGGCCATCGTTAATAAATATTTTCCTGTTAAGACATGTTTTACTTTCTTTTATTAAACTTTTTACCTGTGAACTCAGACAAAGAATTCTTGGACCAAATATTACATAAGTAGTTTCTTGGAATTTCTCTGTCTCCTTTGGGGCTGCAAGATGGCTCAATAGGTAAAGGTGCTTGCCACCAAGCCTGACGATGGCCTGAGTTCAATCGCCTGTACCCAAATGGTGGGAGGAGAGAACTGACTCTCAGTTGTTCTCTGACCTCTGCATACATGTAATCCTATGTGCATACTTACACTAAGTGTAATAAAAATTTTTAACTAGAATTTCTCTGTACTTTTAGTTGAATATTTCAGATTCTTTATAGGAAGGTATTTATCGCCCCAGCTTCTTGTAGCCTGTCAGCAACAGTGATTGTCAGTCTCCTGATCTTGTCACTTCCCTGTTTTCTGTGCACAGGTATCATCTCCAGGCCCTTCGGCATCTCTATGTGTTAGCTGCAGAACCACGGCTCCTGGTACCTGTGGATGTGGATACCAACACACCCTGCTATGCCCTTATAGAAGTTACTTACAAGGTAACTCTTCCGGTCATCTTTATAGGCTAGAGTATTTTCAAAGCATTGTAGCAGAAGGTGATGATGCTAGGTTGAACAGTCATAAAAATGAAGCCTCCCTCCCAAGTTGCTGCTCACTGCCGGGCCATTCAGGCTCGCTCTTATATTGGGGTCATTTTTGGCATCTCCAGCTGTCCCTTTGTCTTTACAGCTGATCACTGGGAAATGTTCCCAGTAACATTGTTAAATTGTTCTGCAAAGTCAGTTGGGTTAGAATGATTTTTTTTTTTTTTTTAGATTTATTTATTATGTATGCAGCATGTATGACTGCAGGCCAGAAGAGGGCACCAGATCTCATTGCAGATGGTTGTAAGCCACCATGTGGTTGCTGGGAATTGAACTCAGGACCTCTGGAAGAATAGTCTGTGCTCTTAACCTCTGAGCCATCTCTCCAGCCCCTAGAATGATTCTTAAAGTGTGGTTTTGCTGAACATTTGAAATCCCTAAATTGTGTATTTGAGTGATCTTTCATTGACATGCATACATAGATTACAAATCATGTAGTCAGTACCAAATCAGTAAATACTGTTTGTCAAAATGTGCTCCATTTAGGAGATGTGAAAGTGAGGCGATGATGTCATATTCCTGAAGGAAATGAATGGCTAGGTGTGGGTGCAGTGATAACAGTGTGATAATTGAAGGGGTATGTGGTATGATAGAGTGCTCTTATCCTGCTGAAGAGTTTGGTCTGAGAAATGGAGCTTCTTCTCAACATGTGTATAAACCCATGCTGTGGAAGCTGCCCAGTGAAGGGCAGTCCTCCAAGATGGTGATGGTGATAAATGCTCTGTAATAGGATTTAGGCTTGAGTCTTTTGAGATTTGAGTATTAAGGCTGTAGCTGTAGATCAGCCCCAGAATGCTTGCTTGGTGTGCACCAGACTGTGGGCTTAGTTTAGCACTGCCAAGGAAAAAGACTATCAGAGGGAGTCTTAGGGTTCCTATTGCTGTGAAGTAACACCATGGCCACCGCAGTTGTTACCAAGGAAAACATTTCATTGGATGCCTTGCAGTTTCAGAGGTTTAGTCCATTATCATGGCAGGACATGGCAGCAGTGAGGCAGACATGGTGCTGGAGAAGGAGCTGAGAGTTCTATATCTTGATCTGTAGGCAACAGGAAGTGAACTATTTACCACACTAGTGTGGCTTGAGCAAAGGAGACTTTCAAAGCCCACCCCCACAGTGACACACTTTCTCCAACAAGGCCACACCTCCTAATGGTGCCACTCCCTCTGGAGTCCATTTTCGTTCAAACCACCCCAGAGAGGTGGTGCTGTTCCATAGTAATGTGCAGACCATGAGCAAGGGGAAGGCACAGAGGGACATTTGACCCACGCTGGCTGTGTTTTACTTTTGTAAAGGGCACTCAGTGGTATGAACAGACCAAAGAAGAACTGATGGCTCCAACCCTTCTTCCAGAACTTCATCTCTTAAAGCAGGTAAGTTGGCGTGACTTAGGTGGTCTATCTAGGGGGTAAATTGAAACAGAATTGCATAGCAATAAAGTCCCCTCCCTTCCCCATTTAAGAAAACAGGAAAGCAGCAACAGCTGGAGGAATATTTAGGAAGGATAGAGGTGTTGTCTTAGTGGTCTTTACTAATAGTCTATGTCCTTTCAGAACACGATTCACCTGCAAGCAATTGGATCTTAATATCCTATCGGTGGCTCATTGGAGCCAAGTCACTATTTCCTCTAAGAAGCATGTTCAGTTTGCCAGCTTTGAGTGACTGTGTTTACATTTTCCCTGCAGATGAAAGTTAAAGGGCCAAGATACTGGGAACTGCTCATAGATTTAAGCAAGGGAGAGCAGCACTTGAAGTAAGTATGCTGAATTCTTACTCATGCCTTTCCAGCAGTGCATAGACGTCTACAGGGAGGGGAGATTCTGGAGTAGTGTCTGCGACTTGTTTGCCATTCTTTGATCTCATCCAAGCACATATAAAGTATGTTGAACAGTGTGGTCTATGTCTTTGAAGCAGGATTTGTTTTAAAATGTAAAAGTTTTAATTTGAAAGTCAAACTGTAATGTTCACATGTGTTCATTGAGAAACTAGAACCGACTTAGCTTTAGACAGTGACAGGGTTTTCTGCGGGTGCAGTAGGATTTGGTTTAAAGGGGACTTTTTATAACTGCTGACGCTTGTCAGACATCTTCTGTTGCTCTCTTTTACTGTTGTCTTGTTACAACTAACATAAGGTTGTGGTAGACTGCTTTCAGGTAGAATAAGTTATGTGCAAGTAATTATTTTAGCATTTTAATTTATACCTTGGGAAGTGTGTAATTTATTTAAATTCATAAAAAGTTTCATAGTTGCAGTTATATCATCTTATTCTCTAGTAACTAATTTCTATTTATTCTCTTAGGTTAATTAGTATTTTCTACTGCAAACCAATTACTAGATCTTTAGTATTTGCAGTGTCTCAGGCATATTTCTAGGGACGTAGGAACCAGCAGTTTGAGGTGAGATCCCTGAGAAGCTCAGTGTTGAGCAGGTACAATCCCAGAATCTCAGGACCACAGCAGAGTGGAAGTGCATCCTCACTTATGTGCACGAGTTCATTTTGTGTGTAGTAAATGATCCTACCAGAGAGTGGAGCAGACTTCCTCTCCTCTAAAAGTGGCTCTGGAAAGCACTGACTTCAGCAGAGACCTACCAGTCAAACCTCCTGTAAAGTCATCTTTCTGTTTTTTGTTTTGTTTTGTTTTTCTTTCAGGTCCATTCTTTCTAAGGATGGAGTTTTATATGTAAAGCTCAGGGCAGGCCAGCTGTCCTACAAAGAAGATCCAATGGGGTGGCAGAGTTTGTTGGCGCAGACTGTTTCTAACAGGAACTCAGAAGCTCGGTCGTTCAAGGTAGTGTAACCATGTTCTTTTATTGCTACAGATTGTAAAACCTAATTGGCTGGGCGATGGTGGCACATGCCTTTAATCCCAGCACTCCGGAGGCAGAGGGAGATGGATCTCTGTGAGTTTGAGGCCAGCCTGGGCTACAGAGTGAGTTCCAGGAAAGGTGCAAAGCCACACAGAGAAACCCTGTCTCGAAAAACCAAAACAAAAACCTAATCGATCGGCCATGGTTTGTTTCCACTGCTTTCTTTTGTGACACCCATAATAAAATGGGACATCCTGCTAATATTCTGTGTAAGACTTGTATTTAATGCCACCTATGATGAACCTCCATACTACAAGCAGTATTTGGTTTAATTATTTTACTTACTACTTCCTCAAATAGAGGAAGAATTTTGCAAGTTAGCACTTTTTTCTCACCCACCCTACCCCCCTTTCTTTTGGCAGTGTTTCAGTGTGTTGATCAGGCTGGCACCTCCTTTCCCTGGCTCACCTTTACCCTTTATCTAGAGACTGAACCAGGGCTTTATACATGCGATTAAATGTTCTCCCATTAGCTGTAAGGCAGCCGTGACCTCACATTTGATTCCCTTGCCCTAGTCTCCTGAGTGTTGAGGTTATGGGCATATACCACCATACTTGGCTATATTCCATTGGGGGAAATTTCCATTTTTAAACCATCATTTGTTTCTTTAATCTTGATGAAAATGAAATGATACAGTTTGAGTCTTGATTTTTTAATTTATTTCATAGTAGTCAGCTACTAGTACAGTAGTGTTTAAAATGAAGAAATAGTTAATAAAAGTATGAGTTAAAATTCATTACTGTGGAGGGGTCAGTATATATTCTGTGTTTTAGAATTCATTTCCATCATTAGAAATGTGTTCTGTAGTCTCACATTAAACTTGGGAAATTAATCTTAGCTTTTTTGTTTTGTTTTTTCCAGAGCTGAGGACTGAACCCAGGGCCTTGCACTTGCTAGGCAAGCGCTGTACCACTGAGCTAAATCCTCAACCCCTAATCTTAGTTTTTAAGAGTTTTGTGGGCGGATGTTTGCTGAGGATCCTCAGAGTACTTGGGACCCACATAGCAAGGATGTGTCCCCTCAGCAGCCAAGGGGCAGGCACAGAACTTGGCTCTGTATCCCCGAGGAAGGAGCTAACAGATTATTATAATTCAGCTTACATTTGATCTGAGATCAGTCAGTTGACCTTGAGCCTTTCTCATAGTTACCAGGTTGTAAAGCTCTGAAATTTCCAGCTTTGATGTCAGTGTGCTGTTCTTGGCAGCAAGCAAAAGATTATCTCTGGAATATTTTGAAGGTTTTCTGTTTGTTTTTGTTCTTAAGCTTAAGTTGGCACTATTTCTTTTTTTATTATTAAGAAATTTCTGTTCATTTTACTCACCAACCACAGATGCCCCGTCCTCCCTCCTCTTGCCCCAGCACTATTTCTTTTCTTTCTTTCTTTTTTAAATTAGAGCCTATATGAAAAGTTAATCCAATTTATAGGAAAAATAGATAAATTATAACTTAGTTTTGACTATTGAAAGTATATAAAAATTAAAAGTTAGCTCAGTGTCCTGCCTGCTAGGAGTTTAGAAATATAATAGGAATCTAAATTGGAAATACTCCATTTTCAGTCTTGAACATTAAATTGTATACTGAGGATTTTTCCTACTAATTTTTTAAATTGTAGTAAAATACACAAAACATGAAATTAGTGCCTGAGCTGTTTTTAGATGTGAAATGCTTTTGAACGATAATAGATACAATGTTGACATGTAGCCATCACTAGAATAATTACAATTTGCAGACCTAAGCTTTCCCTATTAACACTAACTCCTCGGCTAGCCCTTTTTGTCTGTGTGATTCTAGTTCCTCTAAGGACCTCATATGTGAAGGATCATAGTGATTGTCCTTTTGAGGTGGCCTACTTGACTGAGACTCCTCTTTTCTTACTCTTCCATAGTACTTGTACTTCTTAAAAAAAATTAATTTATTTTACATCCTAGACACAGTTTCCCCTCCCTCCTCTCCTCTCCTCCTAGTCCCTTCCCCCATCACCCCTCTGTCCTCATCCCCCAATCCACTCTTCCTTTTCTGTTCAGAAAAGGGCAGGCCTCCCATGGATATCAACAAAATATGGCATATCAAGTTGCAGTAAGACTAAAAACCTCTCCTCATATTAAGTCTGGACAAGGCAACCAAGTATGAGGAATGAGTTCCCAAAAGCCAGCAAAAAAGTCAGAGACAGCCCCTGCTCCCACTGTTAGGAGTCCCACAAGAGGACCAAGCCACACAACTGTAACTATGCAGAGGGCCTAGGTCAGACCCATGCAGGCTCCCTGGTTCTTGGTTCAGTCTCTGTGAGCCCCTAAGTACTTGTACTTATAAGCAGGCTTTTTAGTTAGACATAGGGAAGAAAGCCTTTTAAAAGCGTATAAGAAAGGTGTGGGAGCCCAAAGAGGTTTCCTAGTGAGATCTGAGCTTGCTTTACCCAGCAGGGCTGCATAAGGGGATGGATTGCATGCAAGGTTACTAGGTGTTTGGAAGGGTCTGCACTTGGCTGTGCTGGGGGAGGTCCTTTGCTCCACCCCTTGGCATTCCTTTAAAAAGCCCTTTAGGAGAGACAGAAGGGGCTGGTGGATTAGGATTTAGGCCCTCCTGAGGCTATCCTGTGTTTTCTGTCTGTCTCTCTCCCCTCTAAATCTCTTATTCCTCACTCCTCAGAGTACCCTGGGGGAATAGGTGGGGTCGGCCCCCCACAGGTAGATCAACACTTCATATTAACTTATGCAAAAGCTTCTTGCAATTTCCTAACAGAAGAGGGTAACAGAGCTCTAGCTTGTTTTGTCTTTTGGGACAGTGAAAAGAGGGGCTAGAGATATTAGGCCTTACAGTATGAGCAGAAAGAGAGGTAAAAGTTGGTTATCTCACTTCAAGTGTGGTTTGTTTTTCTTTTTTAGCCAGAAACAATTTCATCTTTCACTTCTGACCCAGCTCTTCTGTCCTTTGCTGAATATTTCTGCAAACCGTCTATGAACATGGGTCAAGTAAGTATTATATGGTTTGCTGGGCCTCAGGATAAGACTTTATTAGTTCCATCAATAGACAACCAAAGTCACCTGCAATATTACCATCTACCTTTGAGACTGATGACATCCTTCACATTGTTAGATGTTTTTGCTTGGAAAATAGAGATTGTCACAAAAACATTTAGTAGCTTTCTACCCTAATAGGAGAAAAAGGTTACAAAGCTAAGGTACCAGCTTTGATGGGTGACGTTTCTTGTGTCCATTCTTGAAAATTTGTTCTCAGTGTGTAGCACCTTTCTTGGTTTTGTAAACGTTCAGTGGTTTTGTCTCCTTTGTATATTAACTTTTCTTGCTCTTTGTCACACAACTGTTCTCTTCAGAATTTCACACGTCTAGTGACCTTTGTTCAGCAAATTATTTAGAAAGGGAAGAAAGAGTGTGTAGGAAGCAATGGGATGATTCGGGGTGGAAGCCTGTTGTCTAAAAGTGTTTGTGGTCAAGGGGAAACTCCCAGCCGCTCTCAGATGTGGCTTCTTCCTTCTAAAGTAGGATGTTTAGATGCAGTAACTTTCCCTCTCACTTGCTGCATCCTCCCTACACAGTGCACACTGTGCTGAGAACTTTCCACACATGTCTCAGAGTTCTAACCCAGGGCACAGGTGTGTCACCATTGGGTTACAGATGAGGAGACTGCCACTCGGCCGTCACACACCCAGTCCACACAGCTAGAAGGACGAGGGTGTGCACGCATTCAAGGCCGGAGAGACAGCTCTGATAAAGCTGTGCCTTCCTCTCTCCCAGCCCCCGCTGCTGAAGTGGGTCTGAGAACCCTTTCCTCACCTGGTGCTGTTATCCCTGCATCTTCGTCGGTCCGTGCTGCCTTTCTGTATCCCACTCTTGCCAGCAGACTGAAGGCGTCTCTGGTGTTCTCGCAGCCTGTTTTGTTTGTTCCCTAACCCTAGATTGATCATGGTCAGATCATGTGCTGCTACCTCACCATCCTGTTTTGGGTTTTGATTGCAGTTGTAACACTGCATGGACTGTGGCTTTTTATGGAGATGAACCGTTTTTCACTCTTTGCCATGGAGCTTCAGAATAGGCATTGTAGCTGTTACACAGGTGTTTCTAGAGTTGATTTTGGAACATGCTTTGATGTGCTATAAGGTGCTTGTTTTTTCCACAGAAACAGGAGATTCTGGACCTCTTTTCTTCAATACTCTATGAGTGTGTTACTCAGGAGACCCCAGAGATGTTGCCTGCCTACATAGCAATGGATCAGGTATGGTTCAAAGTTGACTGTGTTCTAGTGCGATTGATCCTGTGTTTCAAATGACCTACTTCACAGTGTGGGACGTTCCTATGTGTTTAGTTTTTAGTTTCCTGTTTGTTTTTAGACATCTTATCAGGGAACCACTCCCAGTTGACAGCTCTATGCTGTTTCCCTGGTGCTAGGAGAAGTGCTGTCTGGAAGGCTGCCTTTCTTTCTCTTAGGAGTCCATGCCCCTGTCCGTCTTCTTCAGGCTTGGGGAGGAAGAGATCATTCCCTCTCTTGCTCTAGCATTCTTGGGTCATCTCTTGCCTCCTTTCTGGAAGTCTGCTTCATAGGAAGGCCACAAATGAGCAGTAGCTGAGCCATATGTGCCCCAGTGATTGCTGGGATGTGAAATCCCACTCCTTGACCAAGTCTGCAGGAAGTTTCAGCACCAGAAATTGGTGATTTAGGTATATGGTATTCATTTTGATTCTCTTGCTATTTTGTAAGTGCCTAACAGGGACCTGTAGAACATAATGCCTGAGAGATTTCCTAAAGCATTGACCTCATCAGGGTTGTTGTTAATACAGCTTTCTCATAGTCTCAGAGTTTTTCAGACCTTAATTTGCAGGTAAGCTAAGCCAGTAGTTTCTAAACTGCTAAAATTTACGTGGGGAATCTTCAAATACAGATCTTCCAATCCTGCTCCACACCTGCTTAGTTGGAGTGGGGATGGGGGAGGGGCAGCATCCAGAACCTGTAGTTTTAAAAGTGCTCAGTAAATATGGAGAGTTTATAGGTTAGCAGTTGGGACTCTGTCTCATGCCAGAGACCTAATCTTTGATAGTCAAAATAATCTTCTGGATAGCTGAAAAGCATATAGGCAGGAGAGAGCTCCCTAACATGAAAATCGCCGTGTGTGAAGTAGAGTTCCACATTCTAGCAGAAGCCTGGGGCCCAGAACACTGCTCCCGTATGGGGTCCGTCTGCTGTCGGTTGCAGAGAATGACTGGCACTGTGCTGGTGCTCTGCTGGCTGCCTCTCTTGGCACAGTAGCTAGGCGGTGCTTCTTGTTGCTAGTTAAATGCTCTCTTCCTTTTAAAAACTCTGGGAACCCTCACCCCTCCACCGTCTGGAACAGTCTCCACGGAGGAATGTCTCCTCTGGGTGCTGTAGCCTTGGTACCTTTAGAGGGAACTCTTAAGATCAGTAGTTAGCCCTGGCCCACTGGGATTCCCGTCTCCTCCCTGCTGTGCCATTGTATGCAGCCTCTTCCCCAGAGATTAATACACCAGTGCATCTCCATTATTCAGAGTCGCTGAGTCAAGAATGAACTTGACCTTTGTTCCTTTTACTTGGAAGTTGCCCTCCTATGAAGAAAGTGAGCCACACCAGGGAGGGCTCCTTAGTGTGGTCAAGTGGATCTCAGCACCCACGGATCTCCATAGCCTCGTGCTGATCCTGTCAGCCATATTTGAAGCATGCCGTAGAATGCAACCCTGGAAATGACATGATTGGAACATCTTACCGTTTGGTAAACAGACCGTTCTCTCTGTTCCTCACACAGGCTATAAGAAGTCTTAAAAAGAGAGACATGTCAGACACATCTGATCTTTGGCAGATAAAGTTGATATTAGAGTTTTTCAGTTCACGAAGCCACCAGGAAAGGCAGCAGAACCAACCTAAGCGAGGGCTCTTCATGAACTCTGAGTTCCTGCCTGTGGTGAAGTGCACTATCGATGCCACCCTGGACCAGTGGCTGCAAGGTATGGTGGCACCATGCACTTGTGCTTTTAGGATACACTTAGCTGAGACTCTTCCATTCTAACAGTTCCCATTGGCAAACAAGGTAAACCTGGCACAATCTGTGGCTTGATTGTTTCTAGTTTGATGAGTTAAAGTCTGGTTATGTCTTTAAAAAATACACCTGCTTTAGGAATGGGCTTATTGAATGAGTCAGTGAGATACTGTGGTCATGGCTCTGCCAGAAGTACTGACTTCAGAAAGAAGGAAACTGTCAAGTTACTCTTAACTCCAGAAGTGATGTTGACTCACCTGAGTATCATGACTGTAGGAATACAGTTGACAATGTACTTGTACCTGAAGTTGACTTTCTGCAGTCAGTTCTTGGGTTTTTATATTCCTTTCGTTTCACTCAAATCTTCGCAGCAAATAGCTGACAGTGACCTGCTTTGAGTACATGCCAACCCTAGTCCTAGTAATAACTGTGCTTCCTTATTTAAGCTGTCCTGCTGGACACTGGGAAATAAGTTTCTGACAAATACTCAGACTGTGAAGCAACTTATGGGGAGTGACTGAAGGAAGCAGCTGTGCCAGCACTGCCCATATATTTACCAGATGCTTCTGTGTAGCTCTGAAATGTTTGTGACAGGCATTTTAATCACCATTTTCTTGTGAAAATGCTATATAATAGGTGTCAATGTTTTCTTTCCATTGAGTTTGTTATTACAACACCTGTAGATGACCTTTGTTATTGGGAAGTATGTCATGAAGTCTTGGCAAATTCTCTGATGGCAAACGTCTTAGAGTGGAAAACTTGGGCAGTGACAGCCCATTCTTAGCTTAGTACCTGGTTGGTCTTGTTGCTCTTTAGGGCAGTTGGTGAATTCAGTTTTCCAGACACCTTTATGTCTCTTATTTGTTTTCTCAAATTTTCTTTTTGCTTCAAATGTTTTATGTCTGTAGCAGAAGACTGAACTGAATTTGGTTTAAATAATGAAGCTAGCAGTAAGCTTGTATTACTAGAAGCACACAGTTAAGACAGCTTTAAGAGACTCTTTAATTGTTGGGGCTTAACCTTTTACCTGAAGTTCTGTTTGCTATGCTGTGTGTGGTCACATTATCTCTTTGTACTAAACAACCAGCAATTCCTTTCCTTCAGATTTTCATGATGCTCAGAGAAGGGAGTTGCTTTTAGGAACCTTGGTATGAAAATAGGGTCATTCCTGTCCCAGAAGCAAACGTGGCATTGACCATCTCCCAAGCTGACCCAAGCTGCATCTCATCCCATTCCTCAATCCACCCCTCCCTGTTGCAGAGAATGCCTTTACTGAATGGCTTAGGTCACTTGTCCTCAGTGGTCACTGCCTGAGGACAGACTTGCTGTGGTTGCCTTAAACCAGTGATTCTCAAGGCATGGCCCCGAGCAGCAGCAGTGCCCGCATCTTGTTACAAATGTGCTTTCGTGCTTGCACTCCAGAAACTCCAGGCTGAGTCAAACTGTTTCAGAAGCACTGTGATAGGCATTGGAATTCGATCATCTCCTGCCAAGAGTAAACAGAGTCTGGTCCTGGGCTGAAGGCATTCTCCCTGAATATTACACTGCAGGAAAAGATGTGCCAGTGGGTGTTTGTTATCCCGGAATCACATGTATCTGTGTATATTTTCTCACCTTGTCAGCACTCTAAACAGGCCAATATTAGACCACCCTGGCATCTGTACCTGTGCAACACTGCCTGGTTTGTGCCAAGGGCTAAGTATGCACTTTTGAAAAAATAATACAAATAATCATTCCCATTTCTCTCTTCTTGGTCTGTTCAACTCCTTTTGTGTCCTCTCACAGCTGGAGGTGATGTGTGTGTGCATGCCTACCTCAGTGGGCAGCCTGTTGAGAAATCTCAGCTAACCATGTTGGCCTGCTTCCTTGTCTACCACTCTGTGCCAGCACCACGACACTTACCGCCTCTGGGACTGGAAGGTAATCCTATCTCAGCCCTCTTTTCAGTACTTGTTCCACTAGTTTCTAGTTAGGGAGAAATTCTGGTGAGTTACCCTCGCAAATGCAGTGCTCATCTGTGCTCATGCTTTGTGTTTGTTGAGAATGCTTTCTGAAAATAGAGCAAACCTTATACTTTTACTTCTATTAAAAAAAAGAAAGAAAAGAAAAGATGTTTTTCAGGACTATAAACTAAATGTGAATATTTTTCTGTTATAATGAATGGCATCTGTATGTGTATTTAAGTTATATGGGTTGAACGCAGGGTTTTGGGCATGGCAGTCAAACACTCTACCACTGAGCTATATTTATAGAACTTACTTGACTTTTCTTATAACTTTCTAAGGTTTCCTAGTTTTTTGGTTTTGTTTTTGGTTTTGGTTTTTGGTTTTTTTCGAGACAGGGTTTCTCTGTGTAGCTTTGTGCCTTTCCTGGATCTCGCTCTGTAGACCAGGCTGGCCTCGAACTCACAGAGATCCACCTGCCTCTGCCTCCCGAATGCTGGTATTAAAGGCATGCGCCACCACTGCCTGGCCTGTTTCCTAGTTTTTAAGAGTTGTATGTAGTCGCAATTTCTGTTACCCTAAAACGTTAAAGCTGCAGGTACTTACTTTTGTATATATTTACAATTTTTACATGAAGAAGTATAAGAAGTGAGTGAGTGCTATTTGGAATATGGAAACAGGCACTGAGTTTGTTTTATTCATGTCACATTTAAATTGCTCAAAATATTTTTGAGAAGGGGAAGGTTGTTTGGTTAATGTTTAATCACTTTTAGTTTAATGCCATTACTCATTTATGTGATTTAGGAAACCTCAGAAAAATGTACTATAAACAGACTTCTAATTATGGCCATGAGGAACTGCTTGTGTTTTGTGGCTTCTCTCATGGAAACAAATGCAGAAAGACAAATGCATAAAGTAGCAGCTTGGTGTTCCCCTTGCTGGCTGGACTGTTTGAGAGTTTCTTGGCTGTGGTGGTACAGCCAGAAGACCTCGAGTTGTGGGAGGGGGGTGAGGACAGAGGCCAAGGGGGCTGGAGTTGGCAAGGTGGCTCTCAGAGAGGAGAGAGCCATTCAGAAAATGCCAGAGTGTGCCTCTGCTTTCACAAGAGTTACTGGCCAAAAAGTTGCATGTAAAGGAGCTCCCTGAAGGGAAGAGCTTACAAATGGACAAGATAACTTGCCAGTCGTTTATATCAGCCCAAGACTAGCACCTGTCTCACAGCTTCTTAATAGAATTTAGGAGGGTATGGCCTTAGTCATGGGAAGTAAATTGCCTCTGGACTAAATAAGAGTTGTGGTCACAAAAATACCAAAGGATCAACACAAGTTGTGATCTGTGATCATAACTGCATGTATGTTTTTTTGTAATTTAACTGTATCCAGATCAAAGTTTAATAGCTCAAGAACACAGAAATACACAGCACTCAAGTGGGTGAAATTCAGTATTTGGGATATAGTAAAAAACAGTCCCCAAACTGAGCATATGGTGGCCCATACCTGTAATCTAAGCACTTGGAAGGCAGGAATTCCCTGGAGGGGAAGAGTTCAAAGTCATCCTTGGCTGTAGAGTGAGTTCAGGGCTGGCCATGGCCCTGTCTCAGGAAAAATAGCAACAGTAATAACAGCTCCATTGACAGGCCCACAAGCTGCCATGCTCATGCAGCCCCAGGCTTGGGCTTGGTTAGATGTGTGCTGCCTCAAGCCGCTTCTGCACTCCTCTTTGTTGCCACAAGTCAAATGCTGGCTTTCCCTGGCTTATGGCTGTGCCAGATTCTTCCCTCCCTTTCCCCCTGTGCTTTCTTCCTTTGCTCCCCACCCTCTTCTTATTCAGATAAGAAAGTAAACACTACAGAATGAGGGGGAAAAAATAATCCCAAGATGCAGAGAAACAGGAAAGTGTATATAACCTGGACTGTTGGGACTATGGTGTGTGTGTGTGTGTGTGTGTGTGTGTGTGTGTGTGTGTGTGTGTGTGTGTGTGATGAAGCTCGAAAGACTTCTATGGTGATGCTCCAAACTTCCCTCAGGTGCGATGGGTTGAGATCTTGGTAGTATAATAGAATCATCTGGGTAGCTTTCAAAACCTTGGATGCCCAGGCCTCACTCCCAGTGAGTTATGTGTAATCTGTGGGACCAAGAGTAGTAGACATTAGGTCAACTCTCAGTCTTCAGTCTGTGGTGGGTTTTTGTTGTTTTTGGTAAAAGATTGAACTCACAGATCAGAAATTAAATATTAGAATCACTTTTCAAAATCTCTTATAGTAATTGGGGCTAATTAAATTTAATATACACCAGTAAGTTCCCACAGTGGTTAATTTCTAAAGTACAGAATGGGTAAGTTTTAATTCTTTTTTTAGGGGGGGGCGAAGAAAAGGGTTTATTTCATTTACAGTTCCATATAAAAGGGTTTATTTCACTTACAGTTCCATATAAAAGGGTTTAAAGAGTTCATCATCAAAGCAGTAAGGGCAGGTACCTGGAGGCAGGAGCTGATGCCATAGAGGAGTGCTGCTTACTAGTCTGTTTATCACAGCTTGCTCAGTCTGCTTACTTATAGAACCCAGGACCACCAACCCAGGAATGGTACAAGTTTTAATTCTTAGTGTTTCAGGAAATTAAAAATTCAGGGATTGCCACTGGGGGCTTCTGTCTAGAAGGAAGACTGCCTGGCTCAAACATGGTGTGTTGAGCTCCTTGGGAGGGCTGTGTGACTGAGGCTGTGCAGCGACGTAACCTTCTGCATCTCTGTCTCTTCAGGGAGCACAAGCTTTGCTGAACTCCTCTTCAGGTTTAAACAGCTGAAGATTCCAGTCCGAGCTTTGCTAAGACTGGCTCCTTTGCTGCTTGGAAACCCCCAGCCCATGGTTATGTGACCACATCTGGTAGGACACCGACTCAAAACTGCCTGCAGCACAGAATCATGATGGCAGCAGAGCTAAGGCAGCCAGCGTTTTGTGACCAGTGGAACTCAGACGCCTCACTGTGTTTAAAGTCTATGTTGAAAATAGTCCAGAGACACTGTTGCTGTTCACGTGTCATTATCCAATGTATAAAAGTCAGTTAAAAGTCTCTTTTGTAAATAAAGATTTTTGCTTTGTTTTCACAACTATTGATGATTGCTTTGGACTTCAGAAATCAGGTGACAGATGGATTTTTGAAGCCTTTGAACTTCAGTGGTTCAGGTGAAAGGTCTGTACTCAGAAGTGCAAGATTTAAAAGCCACATCACAAAAGTGGACTTCTGCCACTGCAGGAGAGTTCCTGTTTGTCTGTGTGTCTCAGTTGTCTTCTCTACTACAAGAAGGTTTCTAGGGAAGAATTGCCCAGCATGGAGTGCTGGACTAGGCCTCTGAAAATTATGTTGGAGCCCTGACCTCACTGTGACTGCATGTGGACCTGCAGTTCTTCGGAGGTAACTGAGATTAAAGGATACCATAAGGAGGAGTCCTAATATGATAGAAGCAATTACCTACCCAGAAGAAGAAGAGGGATGCTTTTCTCTCTGTATCATGTGAGAATTTGCAACACAGCTCTTAAAAGCCAAGAAGATTCCCTCCTGGGGAAGCAGTCAGATAGTGTCTTGGACCTCAGCATCTAGAAGTATAAGAAATTTGTGATGCTTCAGCCATCTTGTCTGTGGTATTTGGTTTTAGCAGCCTGTGCAGGCTAGTGCACGATAGCTGCCTCAGATACCTGAAATATAAAATTACCCCTGTAGAGGAGTGTTAAGAAAGTCCATCTGAAGTGAAGATTTGGAGAGTGCTTTTGTATTCTGAGTTCCCGGACAGCCCATGATGCAAGGTAGTCCTCTCAGGGCACCTGAAGCTTCAGCTCCATGGGGCAGGAAAAAAGCTCCTGCTTCACTCCAGCCTGTACTCACAGCTTGCTTTCAGATGAGTGGGACCATGAATGGGTAGGAACTGCAAAATGTCTATTTACTGATTTCCTGTTTGTTTCTGAAAAAGCAAATAGAAGTGGCTCCATTGGGATTTGGTGATGTCCGTCTGCCTGCCTGTATCAAGGTAATTTGTGGCTGACTTTGAGGGCAAGATGTGCTTTCCTTCCCACTTAAAGATTGCTATGAAATGGTAGGTGATGAACATCGGTTTCATCAAGATTGAAACCACTGTCCAGGCAATTGTTACTTTCGCTCTCAATTGTTAATGGTTGCCATAGGAAGATTTTAGAGGCATGTAAGTAGTGTTTGGACACACATTAACTCATTCAGGAGGGAAAATAGTCATGAAGATGTCAACAAGAGTGAATAGTGAGCTTTAAAGAGAGGACTGAATACAGTGGAAACAGCATTGGTGGGCCTATTGGTCAGCTGGATGGGCACCAAGAAGAAATTCTAGTGCTCTTGAGTCAGCATGCTAGGGTCATCAGATAAATCATTATCTTTACTAGTCTCCAAAACAAATCGTAGGAAGCAGTCTCACCATCCACAGCAGCCAGCCTCCCGGGAGCTACAATAAGGGAAGAGCTAGAGAAACCTGACAGTGAAGTGTCTAGTCTCAAAGCGGCACTTGTGACTTCAAGTGAAGGCTGATTAGCCAGAACTTGTTATATTGCTTCACCTCCTGTGCACATGGAGTGGAGACAAGGCATAGCTGCTGTGAGTACAAGTATTGTCTGCTACAGACAGACACAGTTGAACAGTGCACTCAGATCCTTCCCCTAAGGGATGCTGACATTTGCTCCTCCCTCAAGGTCTGGTGAGGGAGCAAAGGCAAATTGAGGTCAGATGCCAGGCTTCAGCTGCACTGCTTTGTCAGAGCCCTCAACATGCTGGGTTCTATTCATCCCACTGCGCCCCAGTCCAGTCCCACTTCAATCTGCTGCCGCCTGCACGGATTCTAGTCCAGAAACAGCTACTCAATGTGAACTGAAAGGACTTTGCGTTGGCAGAGCTTATGAATAAATATGTTGAAAAACAGGCGAGCATCTTTGGAATCACATGGGCCTTTGTGTCTGTTTTCTTGAGTTGTACTCATTGACTTAGTCTATTACTATCGTCATACATAGAGCATCTTGTTTAAGCTGTTGTCTTTTAGCTAAAAATGCTTCTTTGGTAAACTTTTAATACTTTTTTCCTTTAGAATAATTTGGAAAGTACTTTTCAGACTTTTTTCTTTGAAACATTCATATTAGAATTTTAAAACAGGAACTTCATAATAAATTCAGTAAGATTTATAAGTACCTGCCAGATCTTAATTTCTGTTCTTTTATACTCCAGTGCTTAGCTGAACTGGTAGCTTTTCTCTATAGCTAATGGATGTTTCAAGTCTCTGCCTTGTGAGAATGTATGCTTTAAGAACTCAAGACATGCTGGATCCTGATGTCACAGTCACCTCATGGGTGGATGTAGGATGGGTCCCTAAAACAAGGACAGAGGTGGGAAGCTAGTGTTAGGTGGAATTGTCCTTCTGATTGAAACATCCCTCCAGGAAGAAGGGGTAGAGGAGACTAAAGAGACTAAAGAGACATCACATGTCTTGGAAAGTTGACGCTTAAGGATCACAAAGTGCTCCCCCAAGGTTGTAGAAATGGAACTCTGTATGTGTGTGTGCTGGGGGGAAGGGGAAGGATGGGAACAGGACTGAAAGGGACAGGTTGACTGTGACCACCAGAGCTGCCTAAAGGAGGCTTAGCTGCCTGGGAGAGGAGGTTCTGACTAGTCAAGCAACCTGCAAGTTGTGAAGCGTTGTTGCCCATGTTGAGCTGGGCTTTGGTGATACAGCTGCTTTTGAGTTGTCCTGCTCTTAGAACGCAACACCCCTACTCTTGTAAGCGGCCCCCAATAAACTCATTAATTTGCAAAATTGGACTTTGGCAATGTCATTTCTTTGGTCTGTCATTGATTTCCCTAACTGATGATGTATGGATCAGGCTGGGGGCTGGGGAAAAGTCTTTCCCAGGAAAAGTCACACAAAGCTAGTTAGTACCGCTCAGCTATCGTTCGTACTTGGCTGTTTGTGTGTACATTTGACTTCTCAAGAATGTTTGGAGTTTGAGTCAGTGACTCAGTAATAGAGTGTAAGCACATACTAGGCCCGGGGTTCTATCCTCTAACCACACAGAAATATTTTCAGTATTACCTTTTCTGTCAGCAATTAAACAGGTGGTTTCACTAAACAGGAAAAGTTATGGTCAGATGAGCACAGATCTGAAGCTGAGGAATCCTGAACAGACCCATTGTAAGTAGCCTGCTAAGCTGCAGCCTTCCCGACCCTCCAGACGACACGAGCTAGGTCAAACCCTCTTTCCACATCCTGTACACATTTGTTCCAACCCCGAGAGCAGGCCATGGGTTCTCTCTCCAGTCACCTCACTCTAAATTCTGCTGTACTAGTTCTTTAAGTCATCTGTCCACCCAGTTCATGGTCTGCATGTGAGCTTGTAGACAAACCAAGCATCAGACAACCAACTTAATTCTTGAATCATGTTTAAATTAAGCAGTTGTGTATGTGTGAAGGCGCATGTGTGCCACAGAATCCCCACGGTGGGGATTACTCACTCTTTGAGATTTAAGTTTATGGATTTGAGTGCTTGTTTCGATGTATGTCCATTCACTACATGCTTGTAGTGTCCCCAGAAGCCAGAAGAGGGCATCAGATCCTCTGGGAATGGATTTACAGACCATTGGGAGCTTCTGTGTAAGTGTCAGGAATTGAACCCAGGTCCCTTGCAAGAACAGGCAGTGCTCGTAATGGCTGAGCCATCTCTTTAACTCCAAGAGGAAAACTTTTGAGTGTGTGTCTTCACCTACCTTGCTGAGGGATGGTCTCTCTAGTGCCTGCTCTGTGGCATGCTGGAGGGATCAAACTCCTATCAAGCTTGCAGGGCAAGTGCTTTTTTTTAATCTGCTAGCTCTACTGAATCACCCTTAGTGCCTGGCTTTCCTCCTGGTTCCCAAGGCCTTAGATGCTCTGAACCTTGGCTTCCTTCCTCGGTCATGCAGATGGCACTCTTGTCTTGGGGGTGCTAACTGCTAGCCCTTCCCTTTCCCAACCATTGTTTTTTAGTGCTTTGGAATGATCTTTCAAAGAGTGTAGAGCTAGAATTTGCTTTGTGAGTCAATCAGTTCTTTTTAGTAAAAAAAAAAAAAAAAAAAAAACAACAAATAATGTAACCAAATATAACCAAACTACTACTAACTAAAACAACAGAACCAAAACAATATAATTCAAATGATATAACCGGTATAATGTAATGCTGTGTGGTATTTAATTTCTCATTTAAAATTTTTACTTGATCTGTTTTCTTTGCTCTTTTCAAACCTATCGGATGCTTTGTGCTTAGGATGGCTCCACTTCTCCAATCCCTCTTTCCTATTCCTTGTCTTCCAACTTTTTTGTTTCTAGTGTTGGTGGTGCCCACACCCTTACCTTCTGGGCTTCCCCTCTTCCTCCTCCTGGGCCCTAATGGCTGCATGTTAATTCATTAGGGCATGTAATTGCATATACACTCACCCCTCCTGTTGACTTTGATTTCAGCCTCACATCTCTACAGTATAAGGTCCAGTACCTCAGGGCTTTATCTCAGATTTTCCCACAGCCTCCATGTGGTGTAAGCAAGCCTTCATTGGATAATCTGGTAGACTGCAGAAAGGCTTTGAAGACAGCTTCCCCAGGAAACTTAGAAAGTGTCTTTTCATCCCCTGACGTAAGTCTCCATCTCCCAGCCTGAGCTGTTCCCCTCCCCATCTCAGGTAGCTCTCTAGTGTCCTCCTTGTCATTTCTTAGTGGTGGAATTGACTTCCACCTCCATGTTCTTCCTCAGTAGGAAAACTCCCAAGATTTCTATTATAACCTTCCTATCATTGGTCTCTGAGGCTATTGCCTCTTTTAAGGGACCTTTCCCTGGGACACCAAGGGGTCAGGGACCTTTGTAGGTTGGTACTCATTTGGAGGTTGAGGACAGTGATTCCTTGGCTGAAGACTGCTTGCTCTTGCTGGGCTTTCCATCTTACATCCTGAGGCAGGATGGAGGTGGGTGGGTGGCTGCCATTGTACAGATACCTGAATCCCAGGGATAAGACGATGGTCCAGGAAAGGGATGACATGGGAAGGGCCAACTATACAAAGGGGAAGTGCAAGACAAACTCCTAAACACTGCATAGAGCCTGCATGGAAGAAAACAGCTGGGGATATTAGTGGTCACTCAGCTGTCTATGAAAGACAAGGCTCTAGAGGCCCTGAATTTGGAATTTAAAGATTAACAGCATTCGGAATTTATAATCATTCCCACTGTGCGTCTAGACCCCTTTATCAGCTGTTTCTTGGAGGAGGCAGCTGCCTTCCTCCAGGAGGCCCTCAGCCCTGATATCCCAAACACTGCTTGCTTTTCATATCATTGACACATGCATGTTGGATAGTATAGTAGCCTGTTGAATGTTGTTGCTGTTGACTCTTCAACATGATAAATAGTGGGATTTGATCTGTTTCTCCATGGTTCTCAATGCTTAGCAAAATTTCCTCAACTCAAGAACCTGGTTTTTGTCCTTCTGTGTCTGAGATACCACAATCTGTCAATTTGCCATGTCGTGACTGTGCCTGGCTCCCCTTGCATTCCGTGAAGACTGATACTGACATCCTGGCAGGGATGGAGAGGTCATAGCCCACTGCCCACAGCATCCTTCCTCCCTGCTTTCTTGTATCTTCTCATTGCCTGAAGTGTTGAGACTTTTCCTCCACCTAGAAGCTCTTTGCTTTAGAATTGTTTTCTGGAGACACAGATTTTATGTGAAGAAGAAGAAGTAGATTTTATGAGAAGTAGGGATCTTTTTATCCTTTACCAGCTGTCCTCAATACCATGACTAGTGGGAGCAGTAAATGGGTCTGCCTGTGAAGAGGTAACTGTCTGTAATTTGTCAGCCTGTTTTGTTCTGAGAACTTCATTGATACATGAAGGGAAACTCCTTACACCTTACAGAGCTAGTGAGCCCTGAATCCATGCCACCTAGGTTTATTCTGAAGCCTGGGAGAAGATTTCTCCATTTTGAGAATTGGCCCTAGGCATTTCCCCAGCTCACAGAACACACCCATAAGTCAGTAGAAGGCTCTGACCCCTCAGGGTGGTAACTGGGTCTTGTCTTCTTGTTTATCCAGAGTTTTGTCCCCTCAATATGGTCCACAGTCCACATGCTCCTCTTCTGCTCCCTCCTGGGGAGCTTTAGCTCAGAAGCCGCCTTAATGGCAGCTTTGGAGGTAGCTATGCTGGAGCCTGCGGGCTGTTCTAGAACTCTGCAGAAACAAAACTGTAAGTAAGTGCTTCTTGGCTGCCACTCTGAAATTTGGACATCGCCTCATGAGGACAAGGTGACAAGAAGTCACTCAGCTATAACTGGGCCTTCCTTCAGAGACAAGGAAGTTTGGGGTGATAGAGTATGCATACTTTTCTTGGACATTCCCTAACTTACTTTGCCTCTGGCTCCTCTTCCTCCTGGTTCTCTCCTTGGGGACAGCCTCTACAGAAGCATCATTAGAGCTAGGCTGAGAAGCTGCAGGGAGAGAAGACCCCACATGACCTTGGGAGAGACATACCATACCAGGCAATGTGGGCTCCTACTTTCTGAGGAATTTGCATGTGACTTCTGAGGATAGGAAAGGAATGGTCGGTGGTTCCTCCCATTCCCTACCCCCACCCATACACACACCTGCACTTACCTACAGAGGAGGCCAGGGATTGCCTTACTGTATACCATTTTTTGCCATGCATAGGCTGCTCTCTGGTGCTGCTTTCTCTGTATTATTCTGCCCACAGAATGTCCTATGGAGACAGATGAATTCGTTGGGTTTCTCTGTGTCATAGTTACAAAAGTGGACAGGGATTGCCCTCCTGGCTCATCAGGACATCCCTTGCAGTGCCTCGCTAGAACTTGACATGAAGAGTTGAGGAAGAGCAGATATGGTGGGAAGAGGGGACCTGCAAACCAAGGATGAAGAGGACTAGGGACACACCTTCCACGGGCACTTTCTTCAGACCCTTCTTCACTGGTGACCCTTCTTCACTGGGTTCTGATGCCTTGGGGCCATTTCTGAGGCAACCGATGTGAACATAAAAGAATCCTGTCTTCTCTTGGTTGTCTCAAAACAAGTAAGGGACTCAGCCTGATTAACTGTTATGCACGTCATGAGCCCCCCAGAGACCTTTAGTTCATATGCAAAAAGAGCCTTTATTGCAAGCTTGAGCTTGGGTCTCCCTCCATTCTAACACAGTGGTTGGGTCAGGGAGAGCCCCAAGCTCAGCTGAGGCAGGGTTTTTAAGGAGTAAAGGATGGGGGTAGGGGAATTCTGGATTCAGATGGGAGTTGAGCTCCTGATTGGGCAGGAGTGAGGCAACAGAAGTCTTGTCAAGCAGGGATTGGTGCTGGTGTTGCTGCAAGGAACTTGGCAATTTATATACAGATTATGTAAGCTATCCTTAATGTTCTGGAGCATCTAGCACTTGCTTATCTCAATTCTGATTGGCCCCCTCCAGGGTATAGTTTGTGGCTTTTCCTGGTTATTGTAATGGTGAGGCCTAGTCCAGTATTGTTAGTCTGCAGCCTATCATGGATGCATTAATGTTAAATTAGGCCTCTTCACTCCCCCACCTCAATAAGTAACTAGAGAGGACATAATCATGGATCCTGTGTGTCCAGGGTTAGGGGATGATGTTGAGACTGGAGGACCATGAGTTGGACTGTGTTGACTCTTTCCCTGCACAAAGGCTGTCAGCCTGTTAGTCAAGCAGGGTCCCAAGGTCAGTAAGAGGATAAGGATTAGAAGTTTCTGGCTAGTGCTGAGAGTAGGGTGGTTAGCCAAGGGGGCTGATTGAAAATATCTTTATATCATCTAGACTGTTTCTGGATCTCCCGTTCTCTGTCTTTAATTTGTTTTCTTAGTATAGCCATTGAGTCATGAATGATCCCTGAGTGACTGACAGAAAAACAACATTTTTCTCCCCAAGTGTAGCATAGAGCCCCCCTTGCTGCATAAAAAGGAGATCCAGGCCCCATCTGTTCTGTAAGGCTATTTCAGCTAGGGAGTTTAGAGAACTTTCTAGTTTGTCAATCGAGTCCTCAATGTGAGCCAAGTCTGAATTTATGGCTGATTGTAAACCCTTGTAGTTTTTGTCTTGTAATATCAACGTTAAGGTCCTTATACCTGTTGCTCTTGTTAACTCAAGTCTGACCGAACTACGGCTGCCCCTATGGCCCTCTTAGATTTGGAGGAGGGGGACAGAGCTAGTTCCATTTAAGTCTCTTTATAGTATTTTATGTTGGAGAAGAGCTGGATCATCATACAGTACCCCTTTCCTGCCTTAGGACCGTAACATGAATGCATGGGGTCAACCCAGTGTTGCAGGCCCATCATCCAGAATGGGCAGCGTAATGAGTTTCATTCTGCACAGTCAAGGTTTTATTTTTGCTGGACTCTCTCAGAGTGATTGACATGTAAGCAACAGATTTTCCCCAAAGGGAATTTGCCTTTGACTTAGAATTTTCAGCCTGTTAAGGGGATGGGGATTATGTACTCTCTTCTGTAGCTGCTTCTAGCTGAAATTGGGGTGTTGGTTTTCAGGGTCCAGGAAGGCTGAAAGGCTCATCAAAGGCTGGGCAATGGTGCACTTATCAGGTACATCTGATTAGCTGTTCCAGGAGAAGGGACAGGGAGCAATCATATTGACTAGACTGATTTGCATCAGCTTTCAGCAAGTCCAGAGCTCAGCAGTTTGCAGTCCATAGGTGCTCCCAAGATGGTGTCTTGTTAAATCTGCTGAGGTAAATATAGACTATGAACAAAAGTTAAAATTTAGGAGCTAAAAAAAAAAAAAAAACCTTGTATTTGGAACTTTTATTTATCTGGAGTCCATTTGACCTGTGACAGGTAGATTTAAGCCTTATGACCTTTTGACTTTTTGCAACAAGTGTCTATAAAACAGCTCAGACAGATTTACATCTTGGAGACATAGCAAAAGTTATGGCTTTGGGTTAGCCTGATGAAAAACATCTTTAAGTCTATAAAGAAAATTTAAAATCTTGAGCTTATGACTGAATAGTGAGTATTCAGTGCTCTATCAGTTTATCTGAACTCCTTTTATTAATGTTAAAACTCTAAACCTCTGAAATCTCAGTGTAATGATATATTTCTAGTCAAGCTTGCAAGTCATACAGGGTGTATACGATTAATGTTCAAGACCAATTGTCCTGTCAGGATTTTATGTTTTTTTGATTACTAAGGGAATAGAGAAACATAACCAGAAGAACCTATGATACATGTCTCTCAACGTAGCTAGACCAAGCCAAATTTTATGGGTTTTTGTAATTTTTTTGCATTATATTTTTAACACCATTAGAAAATATGTTTTTTTTTTTTTTTTGGTTTTTCGAGACAGGGTTTCTCTGTGTAGCTTTGCGCCTTCCTGAGCTCACTTGTAGCCCAGCTGGCTCGAACTCACAGAGATCCACCTGGCTCTGCCTCCCGAGTGCTGTGATTAAAGGCGTGCGCCACCACCGCCCGAAAATATGTTTTACCAGAGACAGAAATAGTTATTACTGAGAAGAGCCATTGTAAGTAAGGTATGCTCTTTTAGTGAAAAGTTACATCTGAAACATGTATATTCTTTAATATGAAGCTTGTGAGCAAGGCAAACCTATTTGCCTTTTTAAAATAAGAGACCTAGTAGCTTTAATTAATTAATGAACTGACTAATTAATTAATTAATGAACAAACAAGATAGCTGCAGCCTTGAGGGAAGGAGCTGATTGCCTGCTGTTGTCTAGCTGACAAAGCTACAGTTAGCTTAGCCATTAGTGAGATCTGAGAAGGATTAATCAAAATGACAGAGGCTGGTTTATAGTCCTTACCTAGACAGCTATCTGAGGCTCCTGTGGACTCTATGGTGACAATGAGGGTAGAGGTATCAGGATATCAGTCTTGGCTGCCAGGCCCAGAGGATGAGATGCTTTCCTGGGGAGGAGGAATACAGGGAGATTCTTGTCTGGGCAAAGTGGGGCATCAATTCTGCAGTGTCCTGCTTGTCCACAATTTGGCAGAAGGCGATGCATTGAGGCAGTCTTACCCAGTGGTCAGTTGATTAGCATTGCCATGGTCCAGGTGGAGTTGTCCGTTGCTGTACCCATTGTCTTCTTGGAGACCTTGGGAGTCATTGCTAGCATCTGAGAGTCTCTGTCTGTCATATAACTTTAAATATCTTAAATACCATCTTCAGCAAATCTCTGACAGTTTGAGGACTTGAGCCAAACAACTCCTGTTTGTTTTTAGTTATTTGGTTTAGGCTTTATCTTGAAAACATATAAGAGGCTAGAAATATTTTTCCTGTAGTTGTGTATACTAGTCCTTAACATGACTTATAAGTATAGTTCTGAACATCTTAATGTTTAATCATCTTTAACAGTTTATAATAAAAATAACAATATTTGAATTGAAGCTCTTTTTAGTATTAAGATAAGACTTTTAATTTATAAACATAGTCTATAAACAGATTTGGAATTTTCCTGATTCTATAGTATACTGTTATGCGTGGGTCGCAAGTCCCCCAACAAAACCACCAAGGAGCTGACTTCCAATGCAAAAACAAAAGGTTTCTTTATTCAAGCCAAGCCTGGGTAGGGGCTTTGTCTGACACTCCCCGTTAAAGTGAGTGAAGGAGGAAGCCCTGAGCACTCATTACAAGGGGTTTGTATAGGAAAAGTTAACATGCAGTGGGTTACATATCATTGGATGAGGGAATTGGGGGTAAAGTAGTTCTTTGAAGTTACTGGCTGAACTATAAGCATGAAATTACTAATGGCTGACAGGATGCAAGGTATCTACAGAGACATAAATTTTTTAATCTCTATATCCTGTTTTGCTGAGTCCAGGATATATACATTTAGGTTTATTGTTCCAACCCTATTTTCACATGAGTTCAATCTCTGGTCAGCTCTAAATTTCCAGGTCAGCTTCTGGGTTCATTTATAGATCAGCAGATACCTTCAGATGGGGGCCGACTCTCAAGAGGGCTACTGATTTTTCTCCTTCAGTACCATTATAGAAATATAATAGTTTCTTGTATGATTCAGTTTGCCAAAATAGCCATAGCTTAATAATGTTAGCAAAAATAAAGAGGTTAGATATATATCTTTAAACCAGTTTTTGTAAAGTTCGATAAATCTTAAGAGAGACATTCTTTAAGCCAGTGGTTTTTAACTTTTTGTGGGCCATTGTTATGCAAATGTTTGACATGCAGGTGGCCCTAGGCTATTTCTATAAAAGGTCTTTTGACCTCCCCAGAGTCTTGAGGTTGAAAACTGTTGTTGTTAGGGAACCAGCCCCAACCTGTCGAAGGGTTCTTCAATGGAAGAGTAAGGAATTGAGAAATAATAGGAAGAAATATAGATTTAGACTAAGAAAAAGAGACACAGGATAGCTTTGGGAGGGCCCTGGGTCAATACCCAGTCACTTTGAGTTTATTGCTAATGGGCTTTTTATACACTAGCAAGGGGAGAGGCAAAAGACCTCCCCCTTTCAAGATTAAAGCACAATGTACAACCAAGTGTAGACCCTTCAAAACACCTGGTAACCACGCCCCAGGCAAAGCATCTTGTGATTAGGCCTTGAAGTATGAGACACCTGGTAACCATGCCTTTGCACCCTATTATGCAGCCTTGGAGAGCAACATAAACTCTGACGCTCTGACCTTGAGTCAAACCACAAGTTGGAATCTTTGTGGGCTCCCACACCAAGTTCTTTGCCAGATTATTTAAGGTCACTGTCTTATTGCATTATAAGACAGAAATATCCCAGTTTTGGTGCCTAGCAGTTGTGGTCCTAACTTTAGTTGGCCAGTGACTACACTGGGTGTTTGGGATTCTAGTGTAGTATTGAGCCTTCCTCAGGGTGAGCTTTTAAACATAAAAACCATGTTTGGGGATTGACATATTTCAGTTGACAAAAACAGTCAGAAGCAGAACTAAAGGGGTTAAAAAGCAAGGTTAGCATATTTGAATATTTGCCCAGAACTATAGACATTGATGGAGTAGATCTTTGTTTTAAAGTTACCTATGTAGGCTTCTGATTATTAACCCTGTGTTAAAGTTTTGAGTTAACCTTTTTGTTATAAATATTATAGATTTTTAATTATGTTCAATAAATTTATAAATCAATAATTTCTTAGCTGCTCTGTTCTTGTTCTTTCTGTCTGCCAATTTTTGACCTCAGACATAGAGATTTTTAAAAGCAAGTCTGGATCTGAAAAAGGGTGGGCCATAACCAAAATTTCAGAGCCAGCCCTTAATAAAGTAGAACTGTATAAAATAATTTTAATTTTATTCATATCTAATTGACATTTGAATCCTTATTATATTAGTTAAAATGGCCAGAATGCTGGAGAGAGAAATTCTGAGCCCAGGAGGCTGGCTGTAATAGTAACAACTGAGCTGTAACCAAGACACACAGAACATAGTAAACTTGTACATTCAAGACCAGTCAGACACAGATGTGCAGTGGCCATATTCATGCATTCAAATATTAAAACAAACAGACAAATTTTTTATTTTCTCTAGCTATAATTTCAAGGAGGATTGTCTCAATATCTGTTGGATCCAATTCTTTGGGTACCAGAGAAAGCTGCGCATAAGCCCAAGTACTACATTCTGCAACCATATGCTGTTATTGAATTATTTCAGGGTGTGGCTCTGGGCAGCTGTGATACAGTTTAGTGGAGCTGCGGGTGCAGCGCTCCCATAGCAGAGACAGCTTGTCAGTTTTTTGTGAAAGAGCCGCCCTTTTTTGAGTATGAAACATAGAGCAACAATTAAGCAATTAAATAAAACTACAGACAAACTGACAGACATGGACAGACTGCTGCTCCAAGGACAACCAATAGAGTGGGAGAGGAAATGGGAAGAGAACCAAATATCCTGTCAGTGGGACCCAGACATCCCACTGCTCTGCCAACCTGGCTGGAGAGGCAGATGAGGCATTGACCTGCTCAGTTTCTGACCTGGGCTGGTTGCAGGTTCCTCCTGGCCACTGGAGGAAAAGCTGGTTCTTCCTCAGTTCCCCCTTGAGGACTGGTGCTGATGGTTTGGGGTGTGACTTTTCAGTTTCCTCTTTGAGGGCCAAGATAGTTTTTCTTGGTGGTCCTGTGGAAATAAAGGGTGTTAGCGAAGAAGAGGGGTATAGGACTAGATGCTGACATGTGACAAAGTAAGGAATCTGGTCCAGAAGGCTGGGAGTCCCAGAGATGACATCTTTAGCATGAACCATCAGGTAGGGGTTGAAACTTCCTTCTCCTGGCCAGCCTATATCAAAGGAAGGCCATTCTAACGGACAGGATATGGTTAATTTTTCTTTTTTAGTTTCAAACCCGTCTTTTTGTGCTCTAGTCTTAAACTCCTGAAAATGGTCAAGAATCAGAATCAAGGGAGTGGGAGTACTTGGCTTTTGTCCTATAATGTCAGTCTTGAGTGTCACATAGAACAAACAGTCCAAAAGCAAACAAAACATGAAGCAGTGCAGATTCCTCCTGGTCACTGGAGGAAAAACTGAAACCGAGAGGATGGCTTGTTGTCGATTGGTGGGTGTGACCCACCCGGTAGATTCAGAGAAACCAGAGGGATCCAGTCTTGTACAGAAGGGTTCAGGGAAGTCCCCCAGTTGCCCTGTCAGAAGGGTCCTGGGATGTCTCCCGGTTCCCCAGCCTGTGATCCTCCTGTGTGTCCATTTAGACCTTTGCAAGGACTTCAGAAATGGGCCCGGTCAAAGTATAATGCAAGACAGAGACAAAGTAAAACCAAGCGAGACAAATAGAAAGACATTCATTGGCCAGTCAAAGGCTCCACAGGTTGAGGTTCTGGTGGGTTTGGGGGATCCCAAATGAACACCCAAATGTTATGCCTGTGTCATGAGCCCCCCAGAGATCATCATATGTAAAAGCAAAGAGTCTTTATTGCAAGCTTGAGCTTGGGCTCTCTGTCCGTTCTAACACAGCGGCTGGATCAGGGAGAACACTGAGCTCAGTTGAGGCAGGGTTTTTAAGGAGTAAAGGATGGGGAGTAGGGGAATTCCAGATTCAGATGGGGGTTGAACTCCTGATTGGGCAGGAATGAGGCAACAAAGTCTCGTCAAACAGATTGGTGCTGGTGTTGCTACAAGGAACTTGGCAATTTGTATACAGATTATGTAATCTGTCCTTAATGTTCTGGAGCATCTAGCACTTGTTTGTCTCAATTCTGATTGGTCCCTCTGGGTATAGTTTGAGGCTTTTCCTGGTTATTATAATGGTGAGGCCTAGTCCCAGTACTGTTAGTCTGCAGCCTATCATAGATGCATTAATGCTATGTTAGGCCTCTTCACTAACCAGGCTATTTCTTTCTGCTTAATCTGCTTCATGGAGAAATAATTCAAGCTGCAATAATAATCATAATTTTCCTCCCTCTCGCCTTCCCTCCTTCCCTTCTCCCTTCCTTCTTTCCTGTTTGAAGTGTTGGGAATCTAATCGAGTGACCCATGCATGCTAGGGAAGTGCTCTACCACTGAGCTATACATAGCAGTTCTCCATCCCTTGTTAAACTTTAGATGTTACTTTATGCAGTAAGAAGGCCTCACTTACACTTTATAATCTGTCAGGTAAGAAAAATGATTACACACCATCATATAAAACTTGCTAGGGTATATCCCTTGACTTTGGCCAGGCCAGGGGTTGCCTTACCATATACCATTCTTTGCCAGGCATAGGCTGCTCTCTGGTGCCTCTTTTCTGGATTATTCTGTCAGATTTAGGGCCATAATTCCTGTGTGCTGAGTGACAATAAGAAGGATGGCTGCTGAGTGTCACTTATGCTTCCAAATGGGGTCAGGCCACCTGTCCTCATGTACTTATTCTCTTTATCAGCATCTCTTTTTACGTATCTCTATGAACTAGTGCAAATCCACATGTTATTAAGTCTCCTTCCAAAGTATGACCATGATGACACAACCACCTTCCACGTGACTCCCTCCCAAGGGCAGTCATGAGTAGACAAGTTTCTCTTCATTTTCCTCTTTCACTTTATTCTCTCTCTTGTTCACATCCTGCTCTCTGTTTTCCCCAACCCCAAACCTGTTTCTGTCCCCACAGTATCACCAGTTGTACATCTGGAGACCCCCAAGGATCCCTGACACACCTCCAAGACTCTGCATCTGACATTCTGTCTAGCATAGCACTGGATGACAGTCACCCTGTGTGAGCAGCTGCTCCCCTCTCTCAAGAGCTATGCCCTCAAGGCTTTCCCAGAGCTTGTCCAGAGCTCAGTTTCACAACTGTGAGGAGAGCACTGTTGGTAGCTAAGTGAAGCCCAACATTCTTAAGGTATTGATGACATCACACCATTCCACCAGAACTTACTCTCTGGTCTATTAAAGAAACACATCCAAGGAACAGGCCATAGGCATTCGGGATAAAGGGCTGGCGTCTCCTCTGAACACTCAAATGATGTTCTCTTATCCCATTCTTGTGAGTAATCAAACCTGTTAGTAAATCTAAATAAAAATATATCTATGCATTAAAAAGTTGAGAAAATGAACAATTAAGTATCTGTAATACAAAGTTACTAATGCAGTTTATTTTGCTGTCATATTTATGTTCAGCTACAATCATATTAAAATGTAAAATTTCTAACCTTTTATATTTTGCTATAAAGATTCACATGCATTTGTAAGAAGTTATTTGGCAAGCTCCTTGGTCCCTTCACTGAATTTTTCCTTTTGGAAACTTATAACTGTAGCGCACTATCCCCAAAGAGATGAAGATTGCACAGCTGTGTCTGCATGTGCTTATGTATCCGTGTTTAGTCCAGCACAGATGTGTCTTGTGTGTACATTTGTAAGCTCACCATCAAGACAGGCTCAACCCTATGACAAGAAACCCTCATGCTTCTCCTCCCTAGTATGTCCTCCCTTCAAAGCCCTGGGAACAATGTCTTTTCTGACTGTACTATTTTGTTTTTCATACTAACCAGGACATATGTACCCTGAGATTACATTTCCCCTCAGCATGATTTTGAGATCTACCCAAATTTTTACATGGATCAGCAGTTGATTCTTTTTCTAATTGAATTCTTTAATCTTGAATTTTATGAGCTCTTTCTGTCTTCCAGGTATGTCAGAGAAGTGATAGGCAAGTCTTTCCTCTCAGCCTATATGTAGCTTATCTCTACACCTTCCTAAGAACCTCCTCAAGGCCAAAGCTGTACATTTTCATGAAATGGAAATTTGCTTTATAATTACAATTTTGCATTTTTTTTTTGAGACAAGGTTTCTCCATGTTGCCCTGGCTGTCCTGAAACTCCCTCTCTAGACCAGGCTGACCTCAAAGACACAGAGATCTACCTGCCTCTGCCTCCTGAGTGCTGGGATTAAAGGTGTGCACCACCACTACCCAGCATAATTTTGCATTCTTAATGTATTTTTGATATTGTGTCTACAGGTCTATAGGAACCTGTAGCCCTAGGTTCCAAAAATTTTGATGTGTGTGTCTTAGGGTTTCTATTGCTATGAAGAGACACCATGACCACAGCAACTTTTTATTATTATTTTTTCATTTATTTTACATGGTGACCATAGTTTCTCCTTCCTCTTCTCCTGTTTCCTTCCTCCACCTCCAATCTATACACCCCCCCCCAAAAAAAAGAACCACTTCTCCTCCTCCTCCTCTGTCTCAGCTCGAGCTGGGCGAGATTCAAGATGCACCTGCACAAGGTTGCTGGGTTCCTGATTCAGGATGATCCTGCCCCTCGTGTGCTAGGGAGCCAGACAGGTCTAATGGAAGCACTAGTCCTGTGGCTTGTCTTTGGAAAGTGGGCTTCTAGTCTCTTGGGGATCTCTTTAGTGCCCCCAAAGGATTAAAAAACCACCACCTTTAGAAAGGGGCAGGCCTCTGGAGGGCGTCAGCAAAGCATGGCACATCAAGTTAAGGCAGGGCCAAGTCCCTCCCCCCTGCATCAAGGCTGGGCAAAGCAACCCAGCATGGAGTATAGGCTCCCAAAAGCCAGCTCAAGGGCCAGGTCCTGATGCCACTGTTAGGAGCCCTGCAAACAGATCATTCTACACAACTACCACACATAGGCGAGGGCCTAGATAGATCCCATGCAGGCTCCCTAGCATGGGGTCCAGACTCCATGAGTTCCCACGAGCTCTGGTCAGCTGTCTCTGTGGGTTCCCTTGTCATTACCTTGACACCCCCAACCCCCTTTCCCCCTCCACCCCCTCATCCCCCCTGTGCCAATGTGTTCATGGATACTTCCCACTTTCTTTTCTGTCAGGTTCAGTGTGACTGGATTTATGTTGTGGTCTTTGATCCACTTGGACTTGAGTTTTGTGCATGGTGATAGACATGGATCTATTTGCAATCTTCTACATGCTGACATCCAGTTATGTCAGCACCATTTGTTGAAAATGCTTCTTTTTTCCATTGTATAATTTTTTTTTTTTTTTTTTTTTTTTTTTTTTGTAAAAAACCAATCGTTCATAGATGTGTGGATTTGCGTCAGGGTCTTCAGTTTGATTCCATTGATCCACCTGTCTGTGTTTATGCCAATACTATGCTGTTTATATTACTATAGCTCTGTAGCAGAGCTTGAAGTCAGGGGTGGTGATACCCCATGGCAGCTCCTATAAAGGGAAACATCTAATTTGGGTGGCTTGTTTACAATTTCAGAGGTTCAGTGCATTATCATTATGGCAGGGAGTATGATGGCGTGCAGGCAGACATGGTGCTGGAAGAGGAGCTGAGAGTCCTACATCTTGCAGACAACAGGAAATCAACTGAGACACTGGATGGTATCCTGAGCAAAGGAAACCTCAAAGACTGCCTCTATGGTGATACACTTCTTCCAACAAGGACATGCCCATTCCAGCAAAGCCATACCACCTAATAGTGCTACTCCATGTGAGATTATGGGGGCCATTCAAACTACCATAGTACGGCTTCTAAAATTTTTAGTTTTAAAATTAGTTAAATTATGAGTGAGTGGATGCACACCGAAGGAAGAATCCATGGGCATCAAGGGAAGGTTGTGCCTTTGTTGCCAACAGGAAACAAAAAGCTATGGATTCCTTCAAAATTAATCAGTATTGGGTTTGATTGGAGAGACCTCCTGAGGATTTTGGCTGCAGACATGAGGGAGGAAGCCAGGAAAGACTACAAGATGGGTGATATGTGTGCTGATCTCTCTGCAGGGGAACAGCTCTGAGACTAGATGAGACATGACACATCTTGTTAGCCACAGAATCCTCATGACACATTATTACATGCCACCCTTCCATTCGGCATGGATAGAGATTTATATTACTGTTTGGGTATGTGGTCCAAACAAACTTACAACATTGACAGATGTCTTTTACCTGCTCACACACAGAGCTGAGAGTTATCTTTAGCTGACTTGTGCACACTGTACATTCCATACTTGTGTTAATGCAGATGTATGTGTAACCTTTAAAGGTTTGTGTGTTTTCAAAATAAAAAGGGAGGGACAAGACACCAATGAAGACAGGCAGCCCACGTGATCCAACCTCTCAGAATGCCTTTGTTGCATTTTCCTCAAAATTCTACATGCAGAAGAACTTCAAAGCTGCTAGCTAAGATGGTCTAGCCTCACAGACTATTCTAGACAGGACAACAGATAAGCTGTATACTTTCCTATCACACAATGTAATGTAAAGTTCTAGCCTTAAAGGCTATTATTACAAGCTGTTTAGGATAATTAAGAAATTAGTAGTTAGTAGTCATCTTTAACAATCAAACTTAGTCATGTAGGTATGTTTTCAAGGTCAAACAGAGATATATTCAAACACTTTCAGAGACCTACAGAATATAGCATTTAAGATGATTTAATAACCAATTACTTCCAAAAGGGTGATACATCAAAGAATCTCTATATGGACTTTAAGTAAATTGTGGCAAAGTTAGCTACTGGGCAAAGAAACTGCCTTTGCCTTGACTGCTGACAGTATTCTGTCCAAATTGGACAAGCAGGGTACAAAAGAAAACTGATGAACTTGGCCAAGACAAGGTAGGAAAGTCTTTCAAAATTCCTGCTTTATAGAAAAGTCTGTCAAACATTCTAGGACTGTAGGCTGAAGATGGATGCCCCAGTATTGCAGAGGAACCTTGGGTGACTGTAGTTAACCAGCTTTTCATTTCTATAGTTTTGGAAGTTGTTTGCTCTGTACTTCCTGTCTACTCAGGTAATAGTATATCATGTTTCTGATGGGGTTGAAGACTAGATGGTTATAGTTTTCCTTGTTACCAAATTCAGAAAAGAAACTTACATAAGGGACATAACGTTTATAAGGTTGAGGAACATAGAAACTTAAGTTATTTATCTAAGAAGATGTTTTTAGGTCTAAAAAGTTAGCTTTTGGATGGTAATACAAGTTATGATAGAAAATAGGTGAAAATTTGGACTCAAAAGATAGATAATGGAATAATTTCTCCAAATTTGCCAAATACTGAGGGACTGGATATTGTAAATATAATTCTTCCCCAATAATTGTAATTATTGAATATAGTTTTACTAGGTTAGAGTTAAAACCTTTCTTTTTTATTTAGACAAAAAGGGGAAATATTTTGATCTCACTGTGTCATTCCAGACTGTCAATAAAGTTTACCTTGAATCAGGAGACAGAGCCAGTGACCAGCCAACCAGAATTAGTCACAGAGAAGCCAACAATTTGGTAGAGAAGACACACAGGAAGGAAAGGGGGGCGGGGAGAGAAACCTATGGTTTGAGCTTCCTTTTGGTTCTGAAATGAAGAAAGAGACACAGCTCTTGCAGAGTCTTGGCCAAAAAAAAGGTCATCTGGTTGTTTCTTGGCTTCTCTGAACTAGCAGGTTTTCACCCCTACATCTGACTTCTGAGTCTTTGTTGGTAAACAGAATGATAGACATTTAATTTAAACCTATATATTGTGTCCTCGGCAGAGTCAGGCTGTCGGACCAGTACACCTGTCAGGCTGAGGTTGAGTAGCTGGCTGGGCATTGAATGCAGGGCTGTGTGGCCGCAGATGATAATTAAAATATCAGTAGACTCATGTGCAGCCACTAAGCTGACAGAAAAACGTCAGTGTGGACTTACACCTGGGCCATCTATTTCATGGCCCTGCGTGTTGAAATCAGGCATAGTAATCACCTCTCACATCCTTATTTTCAATAAGATGAGTTTTAGATGAATTTGTGTGGATGAATGTGTTTTAATGCCTAGCCTCCTGGTTCGCAGGAGCTCAGAGCAGAGACTCTTCTGTCAGTGTGTCCTTACCGTCTCTGGGGGAGCTCTGACCTGGCCTTCTTTCCTTTGCAATCCAGATGTGCATTCTACTCATCTTGGGGTGCCCACCTGCCAGCCCCTCTTCCTCAAACCTTGCCTTTAACATTTCAGAATCACTTTAGTATCTCAAATAGCAATGAGCTGAATTTTGCTTTATGAGACAGAGTGCTAACAAATAATTCATTTTTATTAATACAAATAATGTATCACACAGGTAATATGAGCCATATAATGTTAGAACCAAATGATTCAACCAAAATAATATAACCAAGACAGTATTGCTGAAATGTGATAATAAAATTTTATAAAGAAAATAGTATAACTTCAGTATGCAATGTAATTTAATGTGTCATGAAATAATGTAATTTAAATAATATAACCAAAATCTTACAATCAAAATAACCTAACAAAATAATATAACCAAACCATTACAATCAAGTAATACAAACAAAATAATTAGCAAAATAATACAAGCAATTATTACAACCAAAAGGCATAAAAATAATATTAACAAAATAACGTATCCTAAATACTATAATAAAAATAATATAACAAAATATTATGACTCAAATAATGTAGCAATAACAACTTCATAGGAATGAATGTACTAGAAATACAAGCAAGCTGATGAATCAAAATAATGTTACCATAATATAACACCAAATAAAACCAAAACAATATAACCAAATTTAACCAAAATTTTGTAATGAAACAAATATAGCCAAAATATTATAACAAAATATAATAAAAATGTTATATCCAATTATAACAAAAATCAGAGTGGAAACAGTGTAACAAAACAATATAACAAAATAATATGAATATTGTCAGCTGTGTGCTGAATTTATATGCTCTTCCTCTCTCTTGGTTTAAATCCTGTCTGCCTTGCAGTTGTCAAGTCTGTAAGCATCACTGTGACCCCTGGGACCTGCCCTATTTGTCCTCTGTGCGTCCATCTTTCCTGGTCCTCAGCTTTCACCATGTTGTTCCCAGTGTTGGGGTTACCCATAGACCGTCATCCCCTCACCTCCTCTTCCCCACCCATTTCTGCTCCTTGGCTCTCTCCTTTGCAAGCTGGGTTGTTTCCCTGTGGTAACAGCCTGCATTTCATGGGACCCATTTTCTCCTATCCAACTTTGATAATGGCCTCAGGTGTCCACACTATTATACTCAGTGTCTCAGAGCTTCCCATCAGCCCCTGGGGAGATTTCTCCATCATCTGGAATGAGACATCGCTGGAGAAGCCAGTAGACTATTTGAGAGTGTCTCTGACAACAGAGTCCGAAGACATTGGTTGCCCAGTAGGCAGGGCTGACCTCATCCTCTGACTCGAGTTACTCTTCCTCTCTGCTGCTACACTCCAGAGTCTGCACTGGCTTCTTCTTCCTCCTCTGGTCCAGGACTCCTGAACTTTGTGTGACATTGCAGCTATCTGCCCTCAGTTGCTGGAGATGATGGTTTGCTTGGACCCCTCCAAGCTGCTGCGGGATCCAATGAAGGTTTGTCGACCTTTGGAGGCTGCCATCCCTGAAGCCCGAGGTTCACTGGCTACAGTGGCTTCTGGGTTCACATTGCTGAGGCACTTGCTCAACCTGGATCCTTCATCCTGAATCTATATGGAGAGGCCAGGACTGGATGTTGGATTCTGCGGGTGCTGGTATAATGGGGAAAAGCTCTGGTCTCTGGGTGAGGCGAGGAGACGGCAGGGGTGGGCAGGAGCTGTTACAAGGAGGGAAAGAAAGTGTTGTTAGGACAAAAGACAAACTCCTGCCCATCACACACAAAGTTCATAGTGGAAAAAACGATGGAAGGTCATGGTCACGTCTCACTGCTCCAAGTGACAAATCCGAAGTAGCTGTGATGACTGCTGCTGCTTTTGGAATCTCAAGATCCCTTGTGTGTATGCATGTGGTGAGTTTTGCTATTCTAGAAATGTCCATGGGATGATGTAAACTTTCTGCCAAACTGGGTTTATCTTATAACCCAGGATCCTGACTTCATCATTCTCCCTTAACTCTTTACCCGATGGAACAGATGGGGCTCTGTCCCACCCTGCAGTGTGGCAGGGTATTTAGTAGGTCATTTTAGCACAACCGTATGCCAGGAAGAAGAGACACTTAAGCATTTCACTAGAGTTCTCTCCTCACTTAGAGTAAATCCAAATAGAAAAGGAAATTTTAACCAAACAAAGTGCCCCTCGGGGTATGATACTAGACAGGGTTGTTTCTGGGCTATGTCATTCATGATTGTGACTTCCTCACAGAAGTCCTTGCCCACTGGTTCCTTTTTCTTTCCCAGAAAATCCCAGATTCCCAGAAATCTCACAGTTTTCAGAGACTAGTGACTCCATGACTTCTGTTGTCTGTGGAAATGTGACCTGATGATGTCCTTTACTGGCCCAGCTCAGTGAACCTCACTTCATGTGGGAGCTAAACATAAGACCTAGGAGCAGAGAATGGAATGTCTCTTCTCTCCCAAGAACCACACAGGGAGAGTCTCTTCGTCAGAGTAGACTACTCCAGTGTTTTTTTTCATCTAGGTAGATTTTAAAATGCCACCTGAGCTCACACAGGAGTTGTTGCCTAGACAATGTGAGTTTAAATTTTTTTTTGAGAGTTTACAAAACAAACCCAACAAAAAGGACATGCAAATTGAAACCTTGTGTCATGGATTGTATGGTCCTGTGATGCAATCCAGTTGGAGAATTGGAATTTAAACACTTACTGTGCCTCAACAGTGCTCATATGCCCACATGCTCCCATCTAAGAGGAAACTCCAAGATAGGAGACAGCAGAGCTCCCTTCCATGTCTGCACAGCCCAGAATACAGCTTCAGGGACTCAGAGGACAGAGCTAGCCCATGCATGTGGAGCCCCTGACCAGGCCCTCCACTCACCTGGCTCATGTGCAGCCAGCCCCATGCTCCATGGCCTGGGGAGCTAAGGGGCGCTGTGGCGCACCCGGCTCCAGACCCAGTGGTGTGGGTTCTGGTTCTGGATCTGGAAGGGAGAGGAGAGGTGAGTCCAGGAAATGGTCCCACCCTTGTTCTTCTCTGGGTAGGACCCTGTCCACCCACTCCCCTGGCTGAACCCCGTCTATCCACTCCCCTGCCTAAACCCCGTCTCCCCACCCCCCTGCCTGAACCCCGTCTCCCCACCCCCCTGCCTGAACCTTGTCCACCCACTCTCCTGCCTGAACCCCATCTCCCCACTCCCCTGCTTGAACCCTGTCCACCCACTCCCCTGGCTGAACCCTGGCTGACCTCTTCACACTCCTGTCGTGTGACCCAGGCATGATAATCTATGACTTGGAGGAACTCCTTCTGTAGCCTTTGGAAGTCCTTGTACAAGTCTTGCCATGTGTCTCTGCCCAGCAAGAATTGAAAGATGCTCCTCTTGGATATGGGGTCATCCTCTTCCATGTCACAGGCAATGTACCTGCCATAGGGAGGGAGAAGTGCACGTCCCTAACTGTGACAGCCAGATGCAGGTGGGAGCATGTAGCTCTAGAGATAAAGTGGGGAAGCAGGCTGTGTAGGGTGACCTTGGTCTAGATCATCCCCAGGGCGTCCTTGATACAAAGCCCGCAGGACCCATTCACTTCCCAGGAAAAGGAAACTTCCCTTTCTTCTTAACTACTGTCATGATGTCAGGACCCTCTTCTCTCCCCTCCTGGTCCTTTGAAAGTGTTAACTATTCTGTGGCTGAGGGTCACCACTCAGTCCCAATGGAGTGATGGAAGCTTTAGGAATGGGATTTGGACAGACTGGTCCCCAGGAGATGCTCACAGGGCCAGGAAGAAGTGGATCCTGTTGTAGAGATGTCCAGGCAGCCCAAGTCGGCCAAAGTACTCCACCACCATGGACAGCAGGTACTGTGTGGACAGAGGGCTGGTGAGGGAAGGCAGGCAGTAGACAAGAGGGCAAGCAATCTCAGTGGGGCCTGGACCTTCTGCATCGGATCATTATACTCCAATGATACACAGAATGGGGGCTGGAATACATTTGCTCTGGTGGATGTGAGCTGATTATAAAACCTGAAAGGAATTTGGGGGATATACTAGGGATGGGCAGCACATCTCTCCTGCTTCTGTTCTTGAGAGCAGCCCTGGGCTATCCTGGGCTCCCAGACCATCTTTTTTCTGCCATCCCCCGAGGGCTGTGACTGTAGACTATTTAGGTTATAGGTACCTTGTCGGTCACCCTGAAGAAAATGTCAGCTGCCAAGAAGTTCTGGATCACAGGATCCTCTGCAAAGAGAGCAAGCATGAGATGAACTTGGAGTTCCCATCTGGTGGGTCAAGTGTGTGATTGTGGGTGAAGCTTTGTAAGCAGTGTGTGGCCTCCAGACTTCTCCCCCTGAGCTGAGATGAAGAAGGACATAGTTTGTTCCTGTCATCCACTGAACGCTGGAATCAGGGCTGAGGAGACCGAGGAACTGAATGTATATGGTCTGTTTAATTCATTGAAAACAGAGTAAATCATTGTCTGTGACTGGTGCATGTTGTATTGGGTGGTTTGCCTGGGTGTTGTTCCCAACCTGCCGCATTTGGTCCCAGATCTATGGCCCGATATCACCTCAGAGAGACCTTTGGTGCCTCACTGGTTTCATAGAGCTCTACTGTCTCTTCCTGTCCTACCCCTAGGTGCCATGGCCTTCTGAACCTCTCCTGTGAAGCTATGGAGAGCTGATAGCATCTCCATTTTGTAAATGTTTGGTTCTTTTTGTTTTTGGGTCTTCCTGCTAGTGCATCCCCAAAGCAGGGGCCAGTGGCATTTGCCGATCCCCCTCCTCTATCTACCATCTTAGTGGTGGGGTCGGTCTGTGAGTAGAGAAGCACCATATACATGTGTGAGCCTGATTCCTTCTCTCCAAGGACTTGTCAAGAGAGGAGACACTTCCACATAACCAGGTGGCCAGGATCACTGTGGGGAAATTGGAACCACTGCTCCCTGTACCTAATTCTCCATTTTGAAAATTGGCCCTAAGCGTCCAGTCCTCAGTTCAGAGAACCCACCCAGAAGTCGGTAGAAGGCTTCAAGGTCCTCGGTTCGGTAACTGAGTCTTCTCTTCTTGTTTATTATGAGTTTTGTCCCCTCGATCCGGTCCACAGTCCATATGCTCCTCTTCGTCCTCCTCCTGGAGATCTTCAGCTCTGGGGCAGCTTCAGGGGTAGCTTCAGAGGTGGCTGGGCCTGAGGCCCGCAGGCTGCTCTCCTGGGTAGCTGTGGGAACAAAAGCTTCTCAGTCATCATGGATGTGGCCACAAGGGGACTCTGGCAACTTCCTGACCATTACTCAGGAATTTATCACTTCATGTAGACAGAGGAACAAGTAGTCACTTGGGTGCAATTGGCTCTTCATACAGAGACGACAATGTCCAGGGATGATGGGACCCATACCTGCTTTGACATCTGCCAGTGTCTTTGTCTTCTGGCCTCTCTTCCTTTTGGCTGGCTGCTCGGGGACATCCCCAGCAGAGGCATTGCTGGAGGCAAGAATGGTGCAGGCCCCTGGATCTGCAGGAAGAGAAGACCCTACATGACCACCTCACAGGGACAACCTGGACATGGCTGTGTTCTTCCCTTCTGATGATTCTGTGTGACATCTGAAGACATCTGGGAGGAATGAGCTTCACTCATCCACAAAGGAGACTAGAAACTGAGGTACTCTGTACTGTTCTTGGCCAAGCACCAGCTCATCTCTGGTGCCTTTACCCTTGATCATTCTGCCTACAGGACACCAGCATGGAGACAAATGAACTTGTAGATCTTCTATCTGATAGAGCTACAAAAGTGAACAAGGAAGGGATTTCCTGGCTCACCAGAACACCCCTTTCCATGGTCCTGTAGATGCTGGTTTAGGACAGTTTGGGAAGAGGGAGGGACTAGGCATAGTGGCCATGCTGTTTTGCTCACACTGGGACATGAATGTCAAGGGGTGTGCACACACACATACCAGTGATGACATTCTCCGGTTTCCTTTTTCTCAGTGGCCTCTTCCTCTTGGATCTCTGCTCAGGGACATCCCCTGCAGAAGCATCACTGGAGCCCAAACACTGCTGGCCTGTGTTGCTGCAGGAGGAGAGACCCCGACATGAGCACAAGAGGGACATGCTTGGCCAGTGCTGGCTCTTCCCTTCTCACACATATTGAGGGGTCTGCATGTAACGTCTGAAGATATCCAAGGAATGCCCCTAATCCCCACATGCACGTATCCACAAAGGTGGCTTAGAATTGACCTCCCATGTACCTTTTTTTGCCAAGCAAACACTATCATCTGGCACTTTGTTCCCTGAATCATTCTGCTTGCAGAGCACCTTTGGGGAGACAGTTGACATCTCTGGTCTTCTTTCTGTGGTGGGTATAAATATAAAGAGGTGTGACTCACCAGGACACCCCTGCCATGCCCCTGTAGAAGTTGGCTCAGAGTGGTTGGGCAAGGTGGGACTGGGGCAGTGGCCTTGCTGTCACCCTTCACTTGTCTGGGGACCAAGGGGAAAGCACCAAGGGTCATACACACCTGCCTTGGCTGTCACCAGTACTTTTTTCTTTTGACCTTTCGTTGGGTTCTGAAGCCTTGGTCTTGTGTCTGAGGGAACCGGTGCAGACATTAAGGAATCCTGTCGTCTTCTTGGTTTGCAAACCAAGGAAGGACTCAGACTGATTCCAGTCCCAGGCTGTTGCCCTGTAACCTTCTTTTCCTAAAACAAAATAGTCATAAAAGTTGCAACAGTGCTTCCATAGTTAATGGTAGCTGGAAGATTTTTCTTTTGTGGTGATGGGACTAAACTTGGGGCTTCAGGCATTCTGGGGAAGTGCTCTACCATGGAGCTATACCCTGTCATTCTTGATTTGTTATGAAATTAGAATTTAATCAGTGCATAAAGGAGACTCCACGTAGTCTTGTAATCTGCGAGTGAGGACTATAATTCATCTGCTTTACACTTGAGAAGGTGATTTCTGGACTTGCCTAGGGTGTGTCCTTTGGCTGTGGGTAGGCTACCGTGGGTGTGCCACTGGGAAGACTAGCTCCTCCTGGGCATCAGTCATGCTTCCCGTAGGGTCAGCTGGATGACTTCACACACCTATGTTCTCTGTCGTCACCTCTTTCCGTATCTCTATGAACCTCTGTAAATTCACAGGTGGTTAACTCCCCCTAAACACGCAGCCATGTGGCCCACATCGTCTTCCTCATGGCTCCCTCTCGAGGACAGTCGTTGGGTGACAAGAGTCCTCTACAACAGCCTCCCTGTCTTCACTTTTCTTCCCTTCATTCCCACTACTTCCTGGGCTCTGTTTCCCTTCTCGAAAACCTGTTTCCATCCCCATCATATCACCAACTGTCCTTCTGGGGACTCCCAGGGAATCTCGGAGACCTCCAAGACTCTCTGAAGGAACGTAGTCGAGCCCTGACATTCAGTCTAGCATGGCATTGGGTGACACTCACCCGTGTGAGCAGCTGCTCCACTCTTCCAAGATCTAGGCCCTCAAGGCTTTCTCCGAGCTTACCCAGGACTCAGCCTCACAGCTCTGAGGAGAGCACTGGCGGTAGCTAAGTGAACGCCAACATTCTGAAGGCACTGATGACATCACACCATTCCACCAGAACTTACTCTCTGGTCTATTAAAGAAACACAGCCAAGGAACAGGCCATGTGCATCCGGGAAAGGGGCTGTTGTCTCCTGCATACCCAAGTGATGTTCTCTTGACCCAAGTGATGTTCTCTTGATCCATTTAAACTTCACCTTGTGCCTGACCAAGTCCTTCAAGATTGCAACAGAAAGTATGTTCCTGACAGTCAATTCAGAAGACACACGGTTAAGCATTGACCCCTCATCTGTAGTACAAAGCTAGTCATCCTGTGCATTTTGTTGTCTTACTTGTCTTTAACTACTATCATGCTACAATCAAATCATCTTTACAATTTTATGTTGATACCAAGATTGGTATGCAGCCGTCAGAACTCATACCTAGAGATTGTCCATGCCCTCTCCAAATTCTCCCTCATATTAATGACTTTCAGGATCAGTTCAATATCAGGGAGATGGAGATTGGTCCCCAACCTTCCATGGCTTTTCCATATTCACATGCATGTACTTATGTGTCTTTATCTAGTTCTGTGAATTTATATGTACCATATGTGCATTTGTGATCTCTATCATGATGTACACATCTATGACAAGGAGCCATCATGGTTCTCTCTTAAAGGATTCTATTTCCCTGATAACCCTGGCAACCATTAATTTCATCTGTGTGTAAAGTGAGGACATGACTGCTCCAGTGTATGGTTGAGGGGAAGGTATTTATTGTAGATATGAAGGAGTGTACAGCCAGAGGCATCTGGAAGAGTTCAGAGCAGGGAGAGAAAGAAGTAGACTAAACGTGGCCAGCAGATTGGACCAGGCTGTGAGAGTAGAGGGAGAGGTAGGGAGTGAGAGAGAGAGAGGAGAGCAATAGAGAGGAGAGGAGAGGAGGGAAGAAGAGGGGAGGGGAGGGGAGGGGAGAGGGAGGAAAGGAGAGGGGAAGAGAGGAGAGGACAGGGAAGGGTAAAAGAGGAGAAGAAGGGAGGAGAAATGGGGAGGAGAGGAGAAGAGGAAGGGGAGAGGAGGGGATAGGAGGAGAGGAGGGGAGGGGAGGAGAGGAGGGGAGGGGATGGGGTTGGGGGGAGGGTAGAAGGTGAGAAGAAGGGAGGGGAAAGGGGGAGGAGAGGAGAAGAGGGGAGGGGAGGGGAGAAGAGGAGAGGAGAGGAGAGAGAGAGAGGAGAGGAGAGGAGAGGAGAGGAGAGGAGAGGAGAAAGACTAAAGAGGACCAAGAGAGTGAATGGCTGAAATGACAAGGTTATGTAGGAAGCGGGGATGGGAAGTCCATGAGCTGGAGGAGTTTAGGGTAGGGGTGGGGTGAGAAGAGCCACAGGTACTGAGTGCACCTGGAGGCCAGCGTGGGCTTTGGTGTGCTAACAGGTGCCTCAGGTAGTCATTTGTCCTGAGTTTCTTTTGGACCTGACAGTCTGAAACTCTAAATTTTGTGTCCCCTTCCTCATCAGAATATTATGTAACTGGAGGAATTTATAGTCCAGGAATGGCATTTTTCCTCAGCAACATTCATGATCCATCTAAGTAATTGGAAGAATCAATAGTTAATTCCTCTTTAGTACACCAAGGTCATATGGGTACACGCAGGGGTTAGTCACCCTTCTGGCAATGAAACAAAATCTTTGAGGCAGTCTGGTGAAAAAGAGGGTAGGTGGTCGGCAGAATGGCTCAGCTGGCAAAGGTGCTTGCTGCCAAGCACCCCGATGACTTTTCCCTTGTCAACAAGCTTGATGACTTAGTTAAGTCCTTGAAAACCACTCGGTGGAAGCAGGGAACCAGCATCTCCAAGATGGTCCTCCATCTTGGACCTCCATGTTACATCACACACATGCAGGCAAGCACACACAAACACACACACACACACGCACACGCACACGCCTCTGAAGGTGTAGCTTAGTGGTAGAGTGCTTGCCTAGCATACAGGAAGCCTTGAGTTCAATCCCCTACACTGCAAAATGAAAAAATGCAAAAAGTGAATTTCCTATCAGTTTTGGAGACTTCAGTCCATGGTTGATTGGCTGTGTTGTCATGGTGATGCAATCCATCACCGCAGGGACTGTGAGGTAAACCACGATGCTTGCCTCATAATAGCTGGAAAGTAAGAGAAGAAGAACCCACAGCCCCCTTCAAAGATTCCCCAGAATCAGCTACTTCAGAGACCTAATACCTTCAAGTAGCCCTCAGTTCTTCAATGTCCCACCACACCCAGAGTGCTGGAGAAAGGCTCTACTACGTGGTATTCTGGGATCCTAGTTCAGGCCACAGCAGTGCAGATTTCTTTTGCAAACCTCACTGTTCTCTGCTCTAGACAGCTGCCATTTTGCTCTCACATCAGAAGTGGATGAGCAATGTGGTTCACTGCATGGGCAGGGCCTCATGGTACTATTACTTTATACTTTACATGTATTACGTTGTTATTTTAATTGACATTTTCTAATAGTAAATGATATTTTTTCATATACTTACCATATACTTACTTGTGTCCTTTTGGGAGAAAATATCTGACCATTTTTTTTCTAATTTAGTTGTTTCCTTTTTTTTTTTTTTTTTTTTTTTTGTTTGTTTGTTTTTCAAGACAGGGTTTCTCTGTGTAGCTTTGTGCCTTTCCTGGAGCTCACTTGGTAGCCCAGGCTGGCCTCCAAATCACAGAGATCAGCCTGGCTCTGCCTCCCGAGTGCTGGGATTAAAGGCGTGCGCCACCAAAGCCCGGCTTTTTTTAATTTTTTTAATTTTTTTTTTAGTTGTTTCCTTTTTAATGTAGAGTTTTATGACTGCATGTGTGTGTGTGTGCATGCGTGCATGCGTGTGTGTGTGTGTGTGTGTGTGTGTGTGTGTGTGTAGGCTAGAGGTAGATATCATCATCTTCCATAATTGCATCTTCACCTTATTTTGGGGGGACAGGCCCTCTCAATGATCCTGGAGCTCTCTGTGTTGGCTGGGCAGGTAAGCCCGGGAGCCCCTGGGATCTGCCTGTCTCCCCTCTTTGAGCTGGCCACCAAGCCGACTTTTTACATGAGTGCTGGAGAGCCAGACTCTCGACTTTGTGCTCATGCAGCACGTACCCTATCCACAGAGTCATCTCCAGCCCCCTTTGCACAGTTTCTACGACCTAGGCACACTCCTTCCTTAGATGTCTGATTTGTCAGCCTTTCCCTTGGCCCAGAGCGTCTGTGTATTCCAGATAAGGTCTTTCACAGAGCCAAAGTTGTTCATTTTCATGAAATGTATTTAGTTCGGTGGAGGTATATGTGTGTTTTCAAAAGTTTTGAAGACTACCACTAAGTCCACATCCCAGTACAAGTTAGTGTACTGTCAGTGGTTTGTGAAGACGTGAGAGATGTGTGAGTTGATTTAGGTTTGCACTGTAGAATTGCTCTTGCTCCAGCGTAATTATTGGCAAAGCTCTCTTTGCTCTTACCCCTTTGTCCTAGTCCTGTTTCTGAGGTGAACAACTGTCTGGCCACCACCGGACAGGACCTGGATCTCCAGAAGCTACAGCCTGGCCTAGACCAAATGCTAAATCCTAGCTTGTGCCCCACAACTCTTCTAGAATGGTGCTGGCTGCCTGGTATGGAGAAGAAGTAAGAGGCAGCGAGACTCCAATAGCCTCACACATCCCTGTAGTGTGTGGGCTCTGGAGTCTTGCAGGTTAGCCTGATGGTGAATCTGATATGCTGCCCTAGAATAGAAACCAATCAGAGGTGTTCAACCTCAGCATTGCAAGAGGCACGGGTAGGGTACTAACTACTCCCAGTAGGCAGTAAGCATTACGATATAAATTCAGGCAAGGGTCTCCAGACTGGAAAGAAAAGCCAGATCCAAGTGTTCATTCTTTATAAGGTTATACAAACTTTGCAGACTGAGTTACAAGTAAGTGGATGGAAAAGGGAAAGCATAGTCACATCCAGATTCATTGTTTGTGTGTATGTGTGTGTGTGTGTGTGGGGTGTGTCGCACAGAGGCCTCATTCATTACACAGGGATGAGTGGTTGTGAACACTGAGGACTATTGGCACATGGTGGATGGACCATTGCACATGGCAGATGGACCATTGGCACATGGAGGAAGGACCATTGGCACATGGCAGATGGACCATTGGCACATGGCCAGAGGAAGGAACATTGATAGAGAAGACTATTGGCACATAGACGAAGGACCTTTGGAATGAGAATGTGGCTTTTTAGGGACCATGTGCCAACTGAGATGTCACTGCAGGTGAGTGAGGGGAGAGAGAATTCTTGGCAGGGTTGGGCAGTAGGAATCCTCGAAAAGGATGCTTCTCCCAACAAGCCATAAAGACTTTAAAATGTATTATTATTATTACTGTGCTCTTATGTAGATGGCCCTGGCTGGCTGGCTGGATGTTCACCCAGCAGATAGAACATAGCCATGGTGTAAGCAGGCCTCATTTCTCTCCGCATCATCAATCTGTGTAAAATGTCACGTAGGAGTGTTTCTTCCTTTAGGTAAGAGATGTGTGGACAGGAGAATGGGAGGGAGGAGAGTAGTGCTCTGCTTGTACTGGTGTCCCACGATGTAAACTGTAAAATCACGTTGGCATTGAGTATGAAATCATGAATCCTTGGTTCCTGGACCAACACAACACAGTCTCATTTCCTTATCCACTTCCCCTGGTGTGCCTGGGAGAACTGGCTGAAACACGATCACTGGTTACCTGCTAAGGTCCATGGGGACTTGTCAGGACCTCAGGGGCCTGTGGGACATGTTTAGAGTGTCATAGAGTGCCCCCCCCCATTGGGACAGTGTGCTTTGTAGTCTTGTTGCGGTGTAGAAATCCCTGGACAGCATAGGACCATTGCAGAGGGCACACCTATGTGATTAGGTGTGATTTCAATTGTGAAAATGTCACCATCTTACATGTTAAATAGTCAGGAATTTATTTGTTTCCTACAAATAGCCAGCTGCTTGGCTTCTTCAAACCAGCTTTCCGAATACCACCATCACACGTGGCAGAGTGTCTGGAGAGGAATCTGTAACGTCCCACTTGGACATGACCTGTGGCATTTGTGTAGCAGCTCAGTGAGTTAAGATTAGTTATTCTCTCTCAGGTGTGTGTATGGAGCTCAGCGATTTCCGCTCTTAGGGAAGGTGGGAAGCTTTTTCAGTTCCTGTCTGTGGAGCTGAGTCAGAGGGACCTTTTGCTCCAGGGCAGGCTTTTGGGGTGTAATGACCCTGCTAGAAGAGCTGTGCTTCTGTAGCTACTGGTTCTCATCACACCCCCGGGCCTCTGCATTCTCAGATTTCCTCGTGGTAAGCACAGTGTGTGTGTGTGGGCCCAAATACAAGGTCCGTGAATAGGCCTGAGACAGGACCATATCTGCAGTGAGGCCATTCCTGGCCACCCCATACACAGTGATTTTTCTCTGCTCTCTGACTGTCACGTCTTATCCTCGTCACAAATTCTCTTTCCTCTTTCTCTATTCACCTCTCACCCTACCATCCAGCACATTTACTGTTCCTGGTGCATCTGTATGTCCAGAATATACAATCCTCAATTGGCGGTGTCTTTGTGAGCAAATCCGTGTATAAGCACCCAGGATTCACAGTGCTGCAAAGGGACTGTTGGGTTACTGCAGAAGGGAGAAATCTTGGGAAGGAATGATTCCTCCTGAAACCTGTCGGGACATCCCTGCTACCCAGATTTGTGTATGTTTTCACACTTACACAATGTAAGGCATGAATACTGGAAGGTACACAGGTCTTGAAGGCGTAAGTCAGTGTTTGGACAGACTTTAATGACTCACTTTACATCAGGTGTTGTTATCCATTGTCAGCCTAGCTGGGTGGCCAGGGAAGGGCCCTCTAAAACTACCCTGTTACTGTGACATCCCACTAGGCACTTCTTGGCTCTATCATTTGTGACTACTTAGTACCAGCATCTTTTGCTTTGGAGCCTTTAACCATGGTTGATGTTCCAACATTCCTGGTGGCCTGCTATGGCTTAGAGGTGACTTGAGTGCCATGTGCTGGAGATTTGATCCCCATTGAGGCTCTGTTCAGAGGTTATTGTCTCTTTAAGAGATGGTTAGTTCATTGGGAATGGGGTCTGTGGAAGGGGTTGATGTAATTCTCATGAGATTGCCACTTCCTCTGAGAGAGAGTCATTCTAACAGAGCAGGAGAGGCCCTGCATCTGTGGTTTCTCACGATGCCAGGAGAGTATATTTCCGCCATTGTAATGCTGGTTCCTTTGAGAACCTCAGAGGGAATGGGAGGGATGGTTCAGCCATTAAAGGCTAGGCTCGCAACTGAAATGTCAGGAGAACATCATAGGTCTAATTGGTGGGGCTGCCCAATCTTTGATGTTCTACCTTCAAACTGTGAAACAAATAAACCTCTAGGTCTCTCAGGATCAGATATTTTGCTGCATCAACAGAAAAGAGACAAAGACATGAGTCCTTTCTCGTCTTTCCTACATACCCACCCAGATGCTGGATAGTCTTGGGCCTGGTCCCCCTAATTATCTTGCTGTATTCTCTTTCATTTCGGTTCCATCGTCCTGCATGGCTCTGTTTTCCATTTATGACTTCCGTGCTGAGGACACCTGATGCCCTGATGCTCCATAGTGGCTTCTTATCTGGTCCATTGGGTGTACTCAAGACGATGTCCATACTACTAGCTTCAAACTGGCCTGTGCTGAAACTCACTTTCTCAAAGCACGTGTCCACCATCACCTTGAACCTGCCCGCCTCTTCTTTCCAAGAGCCTCATAAATCCAAAGCCTCCTGTCCTTCACTGGGGTGACAGAAGAATTCAGACTTGGCTCCTTCATTGTGTCATGCTCACCCGATCCTGTTATCAAGACACTGTCTAACCGGAAGCTGGAGTGGTTTCCATGGGTAGATCTGACTGTGTCCTCGGTGGGCTCCCATTGCTGGGTCTCCATGTGACATTTTCATTCTGAAGGCCAAACCAGCTCCTTTCTGCCTCTCTCCTAGACCAGCTATCCAATGGTCATGATCTGAGTCTTACACTCAGAGCGTTCCAAGGACTTTTCCTTCTGCTTGAGACACCCTTGCAGGCTGACACCCACACACATTCCACGTAAGTGTGACTTTCCCAGCCTTGCTTTCTCAGCTGCTCTTGTCCAGGTGCCCTGGCTCAGACAGACCTCTGCCTCATGCTTCCTTTCTGGAACATTCTACTCTGCTCAGAGCATGACTGTATGGTTGTCTTTTTCACACTCCCCTCTTTGAGTGTGAGCCACTTGGGCACAGAGACAAGGCTGACTTGGATAGTGTGTTTTTAGTCCACAAGGCTGGTACGTACTAGGTATCCATTCAGAAAACACCCGGTGAATGAATAGCTGTTTTTCTGAGGGCGAGCCTGAGGTTTCATAGGTCGTCAGTGGATGCTTTTGGTCTAAATGCCCATACGGGCTGTTGCTTCCTCTGTGATGTCGCTGAGTGTTATGTCTTTTTCGGTCTGGTCTGCTCAACTCTGCCCATGCTGCCCTCTCCTGGTGCCACTGCATTTCTATGCTCCCAGCTCCCTTTTGCTGCCCGGTGGGTGGATGTAGCCTTGTATTCTCTCCCGTGGGTTGCTCTCCTGGGCATTTCTCGCTTGCTTTTTTTCCATTTCCTGGCTTCATTACCGTTTGCAGCACCAACAAATTGTTGGTTTATTTTCCCTTATGTCCTGGTTAGATATTTATTTATTTATTTATTTATTTATTTATTTATTTATTTATTTATTTATAACTTGAGACAAGCCAGGGTCATCTGGGAAGAGGGAATGCCAACTGAGAAAATTTCTTCCTTGCCCTGTAGGCAAGTCTGTGGAGCATTTTCTCAATTAAAGATTGACGTGGGGGGGCCCAGTGGTGCCACCTCTGGGCAGCCGGTCCTGGTGGTATAAGAGAGCAGGCTGAGCAGGCCGAGCAGGCCACGAGAAACAAGACAGTAAGCAGTGAGTGGTCCTCCATGGTCTCTGCATCAGCTCCACCTCCAGGTTTCTGCCCCAAAGCTCCTGCCCCGGCTTCCCTCAATGGACTGTGACTTGGGATGTGTAAGCTGAAATAAAACCGTCCTTCCCCAGGTTGCTTTCAGCGACAGTCTTTATCACAGCCACGGAAAACAAAGTAAGACGGCTGGCTGTGTTTCAGGAGAAAGCCAAGCGCTGATGTTTGCAGGAACACTGGAGCGGCAGGGTCAGGAGACAGCATCATGTCTGGTTCCTTGTGAACCGCCGTCATGGTTTCCTGTTGGTACTGGGACAGAGAAGTGGGGGGGGGAAGAGAGGGAGAGAGAGGGAGGGAAAGATAGATTAAATATAAAGACTTTTTATTAGCCCTGCCTTCCAATTTCCTGTGGACTCTTACGCTTTCCTTTAACACACCACTGAAAATATGAGAATGGTTCCTGGAAATGGAATCTCCATCCCGTTTCCACCTTGAACCTTGGCCAGCAACCTTCTTTCTTGTTCCCTTGAGAGCAACAGCAGTCTTCAGGGTTCAGCTATAGATGTCTAATTAGAAGGTCCTCTGGATACGGAAGATGGTTGTTTGGCACAAACTGTTTTGGGGGGGCACCCAGGCAGGGGGATCGGGATCCGTCCCTGGTGCATGGGCAGGTTTTTGGGAATCCGGTGCCTGTGGTGTGATGCCTTGTGCAGCCTTGGTGCAGTGGGAAGGGGCTTGGACCTGCCTAAGCTCAGAGTGCCTGGCTCTGCTGACTCCCCATGGGAGAGCTTAATTTGGGAGATGTGGGGATGTGGGGTGGCTTGAGAGAGGGGGCTGGGGGGTGGGAGGAGGGAGGAGGTGGGATCTGTGGGTGGTATGTGGAGTGAGCGAAAATTTCTTAATAAAGAAAATGAAAAAAAGAAAGAAAAAAAGAAAGAAAGAAAACGGTCACTAGTTAGCGCTGATGGGTATAAACTGCCGAATATATTGACATGGACATTATTTTGAAATCTCTACTACAGAGACTCTGTGCTCTCCCCAGGTAAACCTGGAGTTCTAGGAGTTCGTAAGTAGACAATGCCATGCCCCACCCCGGGGTCACACTCTGCAGGTGGACCACATCCCAGGTTCTGTGTTCCGGTCAAGTTGATGCTGTGAAGAGGAGTAGCCACCTCTACCTCACACTAGCAGGAGGCTGCCTTGACTTTGGATGGAGACATGCCGTTAACTACGCCAAGGGGAAGCAGTGGGATAAGTCTGAGGGTCTTATTCCTTTCTCTTCAATAAGGACAAGTGAGGCTGTTGACCCACGACCCACTAGAAAGAGGCAGGAGAGAGAGAGAGAGAAGCGCAATGTGTAGAATGTTCTTCTTGGAGGGATGGGTCTGTCATTGGGGAGGTGGCCATTGCAGCTGATTCTTTCCTTAACTTTCAACTGTCGTTCTCAACAGACACCACTGATTTTTTGAAGTGTTTTTCTTTTTCTTTTTTAGTTGGGCCATTTATTTTCACAGGTATAATCTCGTCTCACATGGTCACACTTGGAGTTTTCACACATTTGCTGTCATGATTCTCAGATGCTTGTGAAGGTGCCTCAGAGCAGGAATAGCCTCAGTGGTAGCAATCTTTCATGATGTAAAGTTGATTTTTGTTGGAGAACTAGCCACATGTTTGTTGATATCAAGGACAAGGCAGGGAATAAAGATGCAGCCACCTGATGCAGCATGTGAGGTCTGGAAAGAGGTGACCTTGTCAGGGACCTGGAACGAAGCACTGGCTGCCATTTGCTGTAGGGCTCTTTATCTATCTATCTATCTATCTATCTATCTATCTATCTATCTATCCATCTATCCATCTCATCCATCTATCTATCTAATCTATCTATCATCGATCTATCTATCTATTTTTTAATTATTTATTTTTATTTCATGTGTATTGCTGTTTTGCCTGCATGTATGTCTGTGTAAGGGTGTTGGATCCCCTGGAACTGGAGTTACAGACAGTTGTGAGCTGCCATGTGGGTGCTGGGAATTGAACTCAGGTCCTCTGGAAGAGCAGCCAGTGCTCTTGACTGTGAGCCATCTCTCCAGCCCCTGCTGTAGGCCTCTTAAGTAGGATCTTCTGGATTCTTCAGAGTACACTAGACACCTTTTTTTTTTGTAACAAATGGTGTGTTTGCTTTTGATTCATGACATAATGGAGTATAGTCTGTCATTGTGGGGCAGGAACTGATGATGAGATCAGTCTTAATAATAATATAAATTAAAAAATAGAGGGACAAAATAGTAATTTCATTATAGTTCCTCCCAATACATATCCAACAAAGCTTCTGATCCATTGGCAAAGCAGAAGGACATTTAATACTGTGAGCAAACCTTTCCATGTCCCAGCTTCTCCGCCTCTAAAATAAGAATAATGGAGTTTGTCTCACATACTGTTTCCGTCTTCATTTTTTAAAATGTGCATTGGTGTTTTGCCATGGGTGTCGGGTCCCAGGGAACTGGAATTACAACTGTAAGCTGCCATGTAGGTGCTGGGAATTGAACCCTGGGTCCTCTGGAAGAGCAGTCAGTGATGGTAATCACTGAGCCATCTCTCCAGCCTCTCACCTACTGTTTCTAACGGTCAAAGGAGATACCATTTGGCCTATGCTACATGGACAGCGCTGTAAACGAAAGTCACCAGCCATAGTGGAATAGACTCTACTCATCCCCATGGCTGAGTATACACTGTGTGATATAATGCCAACATGCATGATTCTGTATGTGAGTGCGTATATGCACATGTGTGTGTGTACCCACACAGTGTGTGCACACTCGGTGGTTGCATTTTCTAGCTACCTCTCCTGGGTAGGCAGACATCCGGCATGTGATACTACCATTGGCCAGTAGGTGGCACAAGCGGTCCATCATGGACACTAGCTTGCTTCCACACTGTCTCAGAAGGGAAGATCTTTTTCTAATCTAGCCAGGGCTTTATGGCAGTGCTTAATCACATGGCAAGGAACATGCAATGACTACTGGTATTTCTGTAAACACACATGCTAAGAAGCAGCTGCTTGCCGGGGAGGAGGGAGGAGAGAGCATTCCGCCAGAGGTCTCCTGAGGACAATCTATATAAGGAAAACCCGGCTAGTTTGTTAAAATCCAACAGCCAGTCAACCTTCGTGACTCATTGAAAGAAACATTTAGAATCCAGAAGGACAGTGATACTACATGTTGTGGATTGTAATGTGGTTGAAGGCTGCCTGTCTGCTCCTCTGTCTTCCCCGACAGATCCAATCCTGGTGTCCGAATCACCTGCGGACTGAGCCTGCCCACGGTACCCAGCACCTTCTGCATCGATGCATGTGTCCTTGCCTTTTCTGTCGTCTGGGCAGCGTGCCGGAGTTAGTCTTTTCTCGGGAGGAGGGTTTATTTGAACTTCATTCTACCATTAATAAAACTGGCACCAGATGGATCTGAAGCTGAAGAAGAGATAACATCTCAGCCAAAGAAAAAGTGGACCCCACCCAACGATGGGGCAGCAAGGGTCACAGTATGTGTAGAAACTCGGCAGAGAAATCTTAACGGTGGCAAAATACGTATAGTATGAAGCTCATCATCTCAGCGCTATTCATTCATTCATTATTTATTTATTTATTTATTTATTTATTTATTTATAGATAGGGTTCTGCAGTGTAGCCCAGGCTAGAGTTTATAATCTCCCTGCTCTGGGATTACAAGCATGTGCCCCCAATCTCAGTCAGCTTCACCACTTGAAGGGTACATAGTTCCGTAGTGTTAAGCACCTTCACACCCAGCATCCAGAGCTGTTTGTGCCTCACAGAACTGGAACCCTATACCCATTACATGGCCTGGTAAACACCAGAGGTTCCTCCAGCCACTAACAACACCATCCTGCTCCCTGTCTCTAGGGACTTGATTACTCCAGGCACCCCATATAAATGGAATCATAGAGTCCCTGTCATTATATGATGGGATATTTTATGTATTGTATGTTATATATTATGTATTCCTCTTTTCCCCTAGGTAAGTAGTAGTCCATTGTATACGTGATGATTATTTTTTAGTTTTTATTTATTTTTTTTATTCATCTATTTATTTTACATCCTGGCCGCAGCCTCCCCCTTATCCTCCTCTCCCAGTCCCTCTCCCCTCCTCCCCTGTCTCCTCCTCTGCTGTCTCCATCCAGGAAAGGCCACGTCTCCTATGAGTGTTAATAACACACGGCAGATCAAGTTGCAGTAACTGAGCACCTCCCATATATTAAGGCTGGGCGAGGCAACTCAGTGTGAGGAGTAGGGTCCCAGAAGCCAGTAAAGGGTCGGAGACAGCCCCTGTTCCCACTGTTAGGAGTCCCACAAGAGGACCAGCTGCACAGCTCTAAGTATATACAAAGGGCCTAGGTCAGTTCCATGCAGGCTCCCTGGTTGTCGGATCAGTCTCTGCGAGCCCCTGTGAGTCCGGGGTAGTTGACTGTGTGAGCCTTCCCATGGTGTCGTTGACCCCTCTGGCTCCTATACTCCTTTCTCCTCCTCTGCAGGATTTCCAAACCCCGCCTAGTGTTTGGCTGTGGGTCTCTGCACCTGCCTCCTGGATGGCACCTCTCTGGTGACAATTGGAGCAGGCACACATCTGGTCCCAGGAGATGGCTGGTTCAGGCTGCTTATCCACCACTGCTAGGATTATTTTTTAAAGATTGTATTTTATTGTTTCATGTGTGTGTCTGTGTGTACATACATGCGTATGTGTGTGCGCGTGTCTATGGAGGACACAGGAGGCTGCTGGATTCCCTGGAGCTTAAGTTACAGGTGGCTGTGAGCCACCTGTCGTGGGTACCTGGAATTGAACTCCTCTGCAAGAGCAGCAAGCATTCTCCGCTGCTGAACCTCTCCAGCCCCGGTGATGATCAATGTTGTATGCCACCTTGACTGGGCTACAGAGTGACCAAATAGTTGGGAACATTGTGTCTGGATGTAGCTGTGAGAATCTCTAGATGAGACTAACATTTGAGTCTCTAACTGAATAAAGAAGACCCACCTTCACCAACATGGACAAGAATCACCCAGTCTGCCCAGGGCCCAAATAAAACAGATGGATGAATGGTACATCATCTCTTCCTGAACTGGGCCATCTATCTTCTGAGTCTGCACTTCAAGACTCCTGAAATCCCAGACCTTAGACTTGGGGACTCTCCACCCCTGCATCCACAGGCCAGCATTTTAATGGGGCTCACACCACCACTCATTGGCACTTTTTGGGTCAGACATGGTGGTACACTGCTGTAATCCCAGCACCAGAGAAGCTGAGGCATAAGAGTCTTGACTTTGGGGCAAATCTGGGCTACAAACCAAGGTGTCCCATTTCAAACAACAGTATCTACATCAACAACAGAGTACACGGTTTGTTTTAACCATGACTTCCTTAATCCTGGCCTGTTGGCTGCTGGGTGCAGCTGAGCTTTGGAGTGAGTGATTTAGAACACCACCTAATAGCATCTGCAAGTGTGGAATGCAAGGTGGTCTGAGACATAGAGAATCTTCCCTCAAAGCTACAGGATTGAGGTCATGAAGGCTAAGTGCAGTCTGGGCTCTGCCACGCACAAGTTGGAAGCTCTGCGTGTTTATATTACCTAGTTAAGCCTTTCCTTCATACAGCTCTTGTCCTGTGAGTTAGGTAATAGCAGCATGTGGAGGGGAAAGGCAGCATGAAGAGGGGTGAAGAGTGTTTCCCTTGGAGGAAGGAAGAACAGAGTTGGGCCAGGCCCTGGACAAGGATCCCCGGGACACTCGAAGATGGCATATTCTTCACTGAGCCTGCACATCAGTTACCCTACTCTGTTTTCAAATAAATTCATCAGCATTTGATTGCAAAAGCCTAACACCCTCTGTGGCTTTCAAAGGGCTTGAGGGGCAGTGTTCAGCAGGGACCGAGGATCTTGGCTAGGTTCCAGGGCAGCCCTTTATGACTAGAGGCTGCAACCTTTAATTTGGGGGCCACTGTGGTATTGTCGGCATTATTCAGGGTTTGGCTTCAGGAGAGCCTGTGCCGGTTTCTCTGTTATTTCGCAGCAATTGGTACCAACTGTTGGCATGCAATGTGGTAGTGCTGGCTCTCTTGTTTGCTAACACCTTTCCAGTGAGCAGGGTGGAGGGGGAGCATGTGGTCAGTTTGCTGACCTACGCACATCAGTTGTGGTGCCCTTCACTCTTGCTCAAAACTTTTCCCAGGCTCTGTGCATGTGCCGCATCGGGAAAAATAACAAACCAGCTTTCCGGTGTTGGCCCTCTCAGTAAGAAACGACGTCCTGGCTTGTTTTCTAGAGAAGGAGAAAGAGAGAATCTTGGCATGCCTTACAGGAATGCCATGTTGCCATGGCTCAGCATTTACGCTTGTTATACCCCTCCGTGTCCAGAGGAAAGTGGTTCCAGGGTCCTTACAGAGAATGGGACAGTGTTTGCATATAGCTTATGCTTATCGTCCTGTTGACCTGGAATCACCTCTGGACTTACAATACCTAATAGAATGCAAAATACCATGTAAATGTGGCCACGTTCCTAAATGAAAACTAGTGGCATTATTTTCTTATTGTGGTATTTTTACTTTTATTGGTTTTCCTTCTTTAATATTTCGCAGTGGGTTGAATCTGAAGAGGTAGGAGCTGCAGCTTCGGAGGCTCCCTCCTGCTTCTGAGGACCCCTTTCCCTGAGGGGTGCTATGCCCTGAGGCAGAGGCTCGCAGCCTGTCAGCTCCTTTGCCTTGGGACAGTTCATGTACATTGCTGGTGGATTTCTGAAGATTACTTATTGCAGACGCTATGAATTCTGGTAATTGTCCATGTATATCATCACACAATCACCAGTGACAACTGAGACATGCAGACTCCTACCACCCCACACAGGTTCCCTGACCATTTTTTTGCAATCCCATCCTTCTCCTGGGCCCCAGCAATCAGGGACCTGTTTTCCATCACTATATTTTTGCCTTTTATAGGATTTCAACGACACCAAACACTGTGTCATCATTTGTGTCTGGCTTCTTTTACTCACTGTTCTGCCTTGGAGACTTGCTCATGTCCTCATGAGTTAGTAGCGGATCCCTGTTGATGGCCAAGGGAGATTGCGTTGTAGGAATCTGTCACAATCAGACTTTCCCTTCACAAGTTGGGTATTTGAACAGTTTGCAGTTTGGGGCAATTACGAATCAAGCTACTCTATGTATTTATGAGTGGGCCTTTGTATGGGTTCCTGCCTTTACTTTTATTTATTTATTTGAGGGGGTAAAATACTCATGAGTAAGATTACTGGGCCACATATAGAGGCACATGTTTAAATTCTGTAAGATTTCACCAAATTTGTCTTCCAAAATAGCTGTTCCATTTGCATCAAAATGGACACCATTAGCTCAGAATGCATCACTGGCCTTCCTGAAACCCATAGCGATCTACCTGTGTGGTGGCATTAGAGACATCTCATAGGATCCCATAAGTAGTTAAGTTACTTAGCTTTGGGGGAAAAGATGGTAACATACCTGTGGATGAGTGACCTTGTTTTGAACTCTAGGCTCCGTGTGTGTGTGTGTGTGTGTGTGTGTGTGTGTGTGTGTGTGTGTGTGTGTGAAGTCTCTCAAGCGTCCTTTGAGGCCTCACTTGCCAGTTTTATGTCCATACCTCTGGTGGCAGTCTCAGGTTCCTCCCATGTTGAGATAATGCCTGAAGGCCAGTGGGGAAAAATATCTGTGGGAAGTGATTAATGGCAGAGACATTTGCAACATCCTGAACGGCCAAGTTCCCGGCCTTTATCTCATGTGCTCCAGGGAAAGGCACGGTCAAATTTAAATCCAAGATGGACGTTGTGGAGCAAGGAAGGGTTCTGCTGGATACTTGAAGTGGGGGTGGAGGGCACTGTCTCTCACCTCTGGTAAAAGTGACTCCCAATGAAAAGAAAAGTATGGGGGGCAAAACAGTTGTTGGCATGACGTAGATCGAAAGTTCTTGCAAGGCTGGTAGAATCTACACACCCTTTGGGCATGCTGGGTTTGGGCAGCCCCTAGGCCACTCTGGCTGACCTGTGGCAACTACGGTTCATAAGTCTGTGTACTATTTAAAGTATGAAGTAGTTGCTTCTCATAGAATCCTTTGGCTTCCTCGCTGGGAAATCAGTTTAAGCTTGCAAACCTCACAGCAGGAGTAGACTCCTGGCCCCCACTGTAGCCCTGGGTCATGTGATTTGTGGGATTAAAGGATGTCGCTTATTCATCACTGAGCTGGGTCAAGTTCAGGTGAAGTTTACTCCATCTAAGCCCGGATGGGGGAAATGTCTTCATGTTTTTCATTCAGAGAAATGACTAGACACAAGAAAATGTCCTATCCTAAGCTCACAGCCCACAGCTCATCCTTTTAAAGTCTGAGGATCCTGTCTTAATGTCGGGAGGCACTGTGAGGTTCCCTGATACCTGCTCAGCTGGTAACACACAATCCCCAAACTGCAGGTGCTGGGTCTCCAGTGAGGTCCGCGCTCCACCCCCCACCCCGTGTGCGTGTGCGCGCGCACACACACACACATGTGCTCAAGCGTGCAAGGCCAGTGGTAGATATCAGGTATCCCCAGGTTATTTTTTGAGACAGGGCCTCCCACTGACCCTAAAGCTTACCGGTTTGGCTAGAGTGGCACGCACGCACGCACGCACGCACGCACGCACGCACGCGCACACGCACACGGGGGTGGGGGGAGAGAGGAGAGAGAGAGAGAGCGCTGACCTCACTGGAGACCCAGCACCTGCAGTTTGGGGATTGTGTGTTACCAGCTGAGCAGGTATCAGGGAACCTCACAGTGCCTCCCGACATTAAGACAGCGCCAGAAACACACTTGTCTTCCCGACTTAGTCCAGGTCCTGGGATTACAGATGCGGCAGTACCTGCTTTTGCATGTTTACTAGGGACTCGAACTCAGGTCCCCATACTTGCACAGCAGGCGTTTTTAGCAAGGGAGCTGTCTCTTCAGCTCCTCCCTTGGGGTCAGCTTCTCTGGTTACCTCTCTGACTCTTAGCAACCAGCCGGTCCTGGCTCACTAGTGATAAGCTTTAGCCTCTCTTAAACTCCAGCTTTCCACTCGTCGTTCAGAGACAGCAGCATACAGTATGACCCATTTTGTCCCACATCCCACAGTCCGGAGCAATCCCGGGGTGTGAGGCAGCATCCAGTACAAACCCAGGTTACCCAGCGAGGGACATGTTGGGAAACAGGAGTGTTTTTCTGTTTTAAAATAAGGGCCTAGAGGGAGCTGGGAAACAGTGGAGTGGAGTTAGAAAATGGCTATGATTATGGGGGAAGCTTTTTCAGTTTTGAAACACATCGCCGTTTTGAAATGATTTATGGCTAGCGGAGGGATCTTTTTTCTGAGGAGCTCTTCTCTGGGTGGAGAGGGTGCTCACCGGCGCTGTGAGACAGGACCTCTGGCGACTCTCACCTTTTCCTCAGAGCTGCCACATGGAGTGGTCAACACAAGACCATAGAGCCATGTATGTTTCTCCTCTCCTGAGAAACAGCAGTAACAGTCAGATGCACACAGGCCCCTCTGGTCACCCTGCTGGCATTGGAACTGCCTGCAGACACTGGCTATCCAGGAACCTTGGCCACCCGAGGCACCCAGACGGGTGGCTCTCCCTTCTACCCATACAGCTCTCTTCCGAAGCATCACCACTGTCAACTGGAGAATCACTGTGTACTGGGTACTGGGCCAAACAGGAGGGAAACCAGGACATATGCAGTCTGGTCCCCTGTTACAGGTACCCATTTGGCTTAGAGCCTGGGACAGAAACCTGGCTGGGGTGGAGCTAGCATGGCGGGTTCTGTGGCTAAACAGGACAGCGTGATTATGGCACGGACGAGGCTAGGTTGCCCTTGGATGGCATAGTGAGATGAATCAACAGAAGAGAAGAAAGAGCAGGACGTGTGTCATGAAGTGTCTCCCTTCCCAAGCAGATGGTGGGGTCCATGTGAGGACCTCACAGAGCCATGTGAGGGCTAGGACTGGCCTGGGGGGGCTTTTGGAAAGGGACCTTGGCTGCTTTCTCCTCCCTCTACCCCCTCCCCCTTCAAGACATGGTTTCCTTCTACAGCTCACGCTGGCCTAGCCTCACACTTCCCGTTCTCCTAAGAGTTGGAGTGACCTTTATTTTCATACTCACCCACTGTTACTCTGACTGCTCGTCTCTTTGTTCTCATGGAAGAGCCAAGAACTTTGCCTTGGTTATTCTTCTGGGCATCTGTAGGAACAGTACATTAGAAGCATTTGAAAATTTGTTGAATAAGCTAAGCGAGGCATTGGTGTGGGTCTTGCAAGGCCCTGGCATAGGAAGACACCGGATGTTGTACAGTGTAGCATGACAAGATAAAGGCTGGATTAGAAGTGTGGTCCAGGGCTATCAAGGCAGAATGGAAGAGGGAGGTGTCTCCGATTTGGACTTTCCTGGAGAGGGTCGCTTTCTCGGCCATGCTTTGGATGTTCTTTAAAGGCTGGACTCCAGATGTAAGCTCCAATGTCACCCCATGCTTTCAGATGCCTCCTCGGTGCTAGTGTACCATCATGCCAGGGCCTTGTTCTAGGTCCCCAGGCTGTGCCCTGGCTCCTCAACTCTCTGTAGCCACGACCCAGGTGGCTAAGCCTGAGGTTACAGACTGGCTGGCCTTTACAGACAAAGTTGAACTTTCTCCTTAAGCTAAGTGGGAAGACCCAGGTAGAGTCGGATACCGACTGGTGGACAGACCATGAAGATCTGTGTCTGGGTGTTGGTTAAATTTTGCTCTCAGTTATAGATGGCAACTAAATGAATATTATTTAATTCAGTAGTTTAATATTATGCTTTGTTTTGCCAATCTAAAAGAACTGAAATAAAAGAAATAAAAAATAGTTTACTTTTTATTGAGCCAAATATGAATGACCATGTTCCAGGAACATGTAATTCAAGCTACTCTGAGCGCCATATTCCACAGTCCAAAAAAAGAGTCATGAATCAGTAGACTGACTAATTACTTGGGGGATGGGGGTGGGCTGATAGGTAGATGAGCTGGAGCAGAGGGTAGGGGAAGAATCTCCTCTAAAGGCGTCAGACATAGTCTTAGAGCACTCTTAGCCTCAGGGTTGGGGGAGGGCAGAGTCCTGCTAAGCTCAGTGATACATTCTGAGAAGTTCACCTGTTAGTCACGAGCATGTTAAGTCAGATCCAAAAGATAATTGGTCTAAGACAGCCCAAGGTAACACCTGCTCACAGCCTCCATTTCACTTTTCCTCAATCACGACGTTCTAGTCAGCCAAGGTCAAGCTGTCAGCGGGACGTATAGACGGAGATGCTTGGGACGGTGCTCAGGGCATTCTGTTACTAACCCCGCCCCCACCCCTAAGATGGTCGCTCTGGATGCAGCTGCTCGGGGAGCTTCTGCTCTGTCTTCATCACGGAGCTCGCTTTTGTAGAGACGTGGAGTTGAGTTGTCTGCAGATCTGCGCTTCGGCCATCGGCCTTTTGGTCATGAAGTTATAACTCCCTAGAAGCTGCCCAGACTGCTAGCCAGGGGCCTTTGACAAGCTCAGAAAGGGGACTCGAAGGTTGACCACAAGGGAACAACAGTCCAGCTGTGGAGCTGTCGGAGCTGCTGTGCATCTGGGAGCATTGCCCCGGGGCTCCATGCAGGGACTCCTTACATCTCCAGGCCAACAGTCATTGTTTCCTGTTGTTTGCTAGTAATTAGGACAGATGCCCTCCCCCCCCCAAACTAGAAACAACTGTCGTCAAATAAAAAAAATGCAAAGGATTTACTCCTGTTACTTTATCGTTTTTAATCAGTTAAACTTGCTTTCGACAATTTCTTACCTGTTTGCGATGCCTATGGACGCCCTTAGCCTTACTCCTACGACCCCGTCTGTCGCCCCCAAATCTCAAATCGCTTCCATAGTGTTGTAGACTCCTGTTTCGTAACTCAGTCAGTACAACTGAGCCTTCTCTGTGACCCAGACTTGGGAGCCTGTGGACCCAGCAGGGGGTACATAACTAAAGACAAAGATTCTTCCTCTTCCAAAGTCTATCCGCCGCCAATAGTTCAGAAGTAAAGAGTGGAGGCCAGAAAGCCCAGCCCCTTTCTACGATTGAGTGTTGATAGGATCAGGGAAATAATTTCTTTCTGGTTGAAAAAAAATTACCCAACCGTCATGGTTTTATTGTGGTATTGAACATGAACTGCTTTTTGCGTGCGTCTTAGCAAACATAACTAGTTCTTCTAACAACTGGCCTCCAGCTGTCCCCAGAATCCTCCTGGGGTGCTTTCATGGAGTAACTGTGTTCAGCACAGACACAGGTGTCAGAGGACCAAATCTCTAACGTTTTGAAAATGATGCTTTGACAGAAGAGTTTGAAATGTCTACCAAATTTACAAGAGAATGTCAAGTGTCAGACCATAGGCTGAAGACTCAATATTCCAATTTTATTTTTAGGTCGCGTCTTTCACGGAGGACTGGGCCAGTGGGGGAGGGTGTGGAGAGTGACGGATTTTGCCACTTCGAGTTAGACCGACCGCTTTTGCCCTGCTCATTCGCTTGAGTTTTTTCTTCATAAATTATTTTGAGAGACCTGACAAATGGATCCAGGAACAAGTTCTGGCCTGCTTCCTGCCCATGAGTGCTCTGCTGAGATGCATTCCTCCCCCAGGTCTGAAGAGTTCTAAGTTGATCCCTGGTGCTCGTGAAGGAGCAGGTCACTGCACAGGATGGTCAGTGTTCTAGTCTTGGCGGAACTGCTGTGCGGTTTGGGGCAGAACTGGATTTCACCTGCTTCTCTGTACACCGTTTCTTCTCTGAGTACCCCGCAAGTCCTTTCAGTTCTATACCAGCTCTGGCTTTGTGCAGTGGCCTGTCCCTGTCACCCAAGGGCAATGGCGATCTGAATATATACAAGGAAAAATTCCTGAGAGGAACAGTTCAGAAGTCTCTGATAGCCTTAAACAATTAAAATTTTTTATTTTTATTTATGTGTACATGTGTATGCCTGCTTACTGTATGTATACCATGGTATGCAGTACCAGCAGAGGCCAGAAGGTGGCGTTGAATTACCCAGAACTGGCGTTATAGGCAGTTGTTAGCCACCATGTGAGTGCTGGGAACCAAACCTGGGTCTTCTACAAGAGTGGCCAGTGCTCTTAACTGCTGAACCATCTCACCAGCCTCAAGTTTTAAATAACTTTTAAGTTCATAATACTGTTTTAATTGTTTGGGTGTGTTTTAAGTTGCTCATTTCTTACTGTGCCTAATTTACAAAATAAAGTTCCTCAGTGGTGTGTGTGTGTAAATACATACATATATATGTGTGTGTGAATTTCACACACACACACAAAACACTTAGTGTATGGAGACTTGGTGCCAGGGACTTTCCTGGCCTCTTCTGGGTTCTTATCTGTCTGTCCCCCTCCCCTACAGACAACCTATACAGAGGTTGCAGACCACTTCTTGCCTCTGAGAGACTCAACTTTCTCATAGAGCTGACATGGGATGTGGAGGCAAACAGAGACAGATTGAATGGAAGGCATCATCCAGACGTTGGGAACGGGAGGAGGTTGACCGCCTTTTCTGTACCACACTGCAGTAAATGACTCTGGGTTGTACCGCTTTTCTGGATGGAGAAGTCCACGGGTGCCTTAGCTGTGGTGTCCACGTGACTTAGCTCAGCCTTATATTTTGAAAACGTGTCTGGAGGGAGAGAGGAGACACAATACCCAGAGCTTGCCTGTCTTTCATTTTCTCAGGTCAAAAGTTGAGAAAAACTTTCTGTTCTAAGGATCTTTATCTCTTTAAATAATATTTTAAATATTTAATATTATACATGTAATCTGGTGGAGTTCATCTAGTATGGCTTGCATGTCTGCTTTTTTAGTGTTGACCACTTAGGGTACTCATATCTGGGGTGATTTGCCCTCTCTCAGTAGTTTTTCATTGTCTGTAGCTCTTCATCTAGGTCCTGTGTGTTTTCCCTCATTTAAGGGTCTTTAAAAGTGGCTCCTGTGGCTGGGGAGATGACTCAGAGAGGGGAGAGGAGAGTGCTTGCATGAAAGTGTGAGACCTGGCCTTAGGTCCCTGGGGCCTACATAAAGCCAGATGAAGTCATGTGACCGTGTGTGCACCTATGGTGATACGGGAGCTGGAGAGAGGAATAGCCATGGATGATCAAAGGCCGTTAGCCTGGTGTATGGGACAGCAAAAGGAAACCCTGTCTCAAACAATGTGGAAGGTAAGGACCAGTCAAGGTTATCGTCTGACATACACACATGCATCATAGCACACACCTGTACTCAACAAGAACACACACATGCACAGATACACACACGCATACAATTTTTAGGCTTGGGCCTGCCTCAACTGAATGTACCAGGCTCTGCTGACTCCCCATGGGAGACCTTGCTTGGAGGAGGTGGGAATGGGAGGAGGACTGGGGGGAAGGCCGGGAGGTGGGAAGAGGGAGGAGGGGGGAAATCTGTGGTTAGTATGTAAAATGAATAGAAAATTTCTTAATAATAATAAAAAAAGAAAGAAAAAAGTTTTTTTAAAGCATTAACCAAAAATTTAAGCAAAATTATGTGTAAGGAAAATTGAACAAAGGGATGTTGTAGGAAGTTTGTACACTGGGTGAAGGTGTATTGCTGTGATTGGTTTAATATAAAGTTGAACTGCCAATAGCTAGGCAGGAGGTATTGGCAGGACTTCCGGGGAGAGAAAGGAAGATAAGATGAATTGAGGCACACAGGAGATGCCATGGAGACACAGGAAGTCGGACATACAGAATAAAAGAAAGGTAAAAGGCCACATGATAAAATGTAGATTAATACAAGCAGGTTAATTTAAGTTATAAGAGCTAGTGGGACAAGCCTAGGCTAAGGCTGACTTTCCTAGTTAATGGTAAGTGTCATTATGTGTGAGCTGGAGCCCAAAGAAAAGTCTGACTGCAGAGGGAGTTTGGGTTATAGTCTAGTCTCTGAGCATTCCTCTGTATTCCTGTTTGGTCTGAAGCTGTCTGGGTGGACCGTGGAGGAGGAAGCCTCCAACACGGGTCAGAGAAGTCACCTGGGCTCTCTAGTGAAGGCCTAGATGATGAGTCACAGGCCAGGCACTCAAGGTCACAGACTTCTTTTGTTTGTTTGAGCCGGGGTCTTCATCGAGAAGTCCTTGATGGCCTTGAACTCACAGAAGTTCACCTGCTTCTGTCTCCCAAGTACTGAGATTAAAGGTGTTCACCATCACGTCTGGTAAGTTCACAGACCTTATATATCCTTGTCCACTGTGAGGTAACAGGGACTCGTGTGAACCGCTCTGTGCAGACCCCTCTCTCTGTCTCTGGACTGCAGCTTTTGTTCATTTTTTGCCTCAGGTTTACAGGATACCTCCACCCTGAACAATATCGCAATGCTCCGCCCCACCAGCTGCTTCTCTTGTGGGCACAGGGGCCTGTTCTCCTTGCTGACTCAGGTCAGTGGGCGGGCGACATTGTCCTGGGAGGGACGGAGATGGGGCTGCTGTCCTGACACAGGTCACACTCTCCAGCGGCGTAGAGGATTAAACGCCTTTTAAGAACCACAGGTGGGAGTTTCTGTTTTATACATAATGTGATCCACGCAGCAGGACTGATTTCTCTCCCCTTCTCCTCCCCACCACTCCCTTGGGTATTTTTGAAATATGATTCAGTGCTGTAAAGAAGGCCCTTTGAGCCTAAGCACCCACAGAAACTCTGCTAAAGCGAGTTTAATTTTGGCAGTGTGATTGGCCTGTGGTTACTCTGCCCCGAAGCCAGACCACAGCAAGGGCCTGCCTCCCTCCCCAACCACTACAGAGTGGGGAGTGGGGGTACAGAACAGAAGAAGACTTGCCTCATCCCCCCTGGGAGGGGGACAGTAAGAGCCTGGCTGGGGGGAGGTGGTGACTGGTTGCATACCCTTATTACTGGGGACTCTGTTATGGCTGCATCACCCTACTAACTGTCTAGCATGGACTGTTTGCCAACGGCCTCTGCTGAAGGTCACTGATTGTTCTGAACCAGACAGTTTTATGAACTAGGAATTTTTTTTGGCTTTATTCCAACACGTTCTCTGCTACCTGTTTTGCTCTTCATCTATCTATACATGAAGTTGAATATTTGCAGATGAGTTCCAGCTTTGGAAACTAGATTCAGTGAATGAGGTAGATCTTTAGGGCTCTTTGGCCATCCAGGCCAGCCTACTTAGGCAAGTTCCAGGTCAGTAAATGAGCTTGTCCCCTCAAAAGAGGTGAACAGTGCCTGAGGAATGGTACTCAAGAGTGTCCTCTGGCTTATATGTGCAACTACATGTGGACACATGCTCTCCCCTCCCACCAGGTGAGATAGACATGTAGGACCTCAGGGAAGACCTGGATGGAGACGAGAATGCAGAAGGAAGCGGGAAGCCCTGTGCTAGTTGCCAGGGGCATTGTGGGGCTGAGATGTTATGGGAGTTTCTTCAACCTCCTTGTTTCCAAGCTGGCTAGTGGGTCCAGGTGGGGCAGGGGCTCATGGCAGATGAGTACAGGTCACGAGTAGACACCAGAGGATAAAAGGGATGGGGGAGGGGAGCGAAGCCTCTTAAGCAGAACAATGGGCCTTTTAGTTAGTGAGCGGATGGCTTAGTTTTCAGGGGTTGGCACACACAGGCTCATGAGATTATTTATGAATCTTTTGCTTTACAGATTTTAAATTTCATGCATTTCCTAGTCAGTCTTCTAGGCAAGCATGTTCTGGTAGACTTGGGCAGAGCCTCTCACAGCTCTAAGGGCCGAGTGAGATGCAAGGCCAAGGGTTTTGTATTTGAGCGACTAGCTGTGGGAAGTCACGGGTAGAGGCCCTCCATCCGTAGAACTCAGACTTGCTCACATAGCATCTCCATGGGATACATGAAGCTGAGGTCTCTCCAGGGAGGAGGAGAGCTCTAACTGCAAGGATAGCTAGGGAGCTGGAAGTCAGCATCTGCCTTTGACCCTGCCCTGAAGGGAACCAAGAATGTGGCTGGAAGGGCCAGTGCATGACCGGAAGCCTCTCTTCCCTGACCCGATCTGGATTATCCTGAAGGAAACTCAGCATTGAAGAGTACCCTCACCTAGTTGCCTGCAGATCTCAGGGTTCTGGGTGACACAGGGAATGTGTCCAGCAGTTAGAAGCTATCGACGTGAATGTATTGTGTGCTGTTAAAAGGTGGGGGGGGGGGAGGGGGAGGTGTTTATCAAAAGATCTTCATGGTAAATCATTAAACATAGAATGCAAATAGTGGAATGATGTCCATGGCAGATTTTTATTGTAAATACACACACAAAAAATATAGACTTTTAGAAGGCTGAAGTGGGGAATTGGGTTTAAAGGGGAGATGTTGATTCTTTTACTATATGGTCTGTGCTCCCCCAGACATTTCCAGTACTCCTGAAATCCTGACATATAGTTAATGCATACACATGCTTTGCTCACCTTTTGAAGTGTCTTACCAAACAAACATCTCCCCCACTGCAAATACTTCTGCGAATCTCTCAGAATTTTCCTATTCTCTCTGCTGCCTCCCAGTTCTGCTAAGTCAACCCTACCCATTTCTGCCATGGCAATTTGATAATTTCTTTTACCATCACGGGTTTTATTGTTATCAGTTACTCTCCAGTTAATTTTCTATTTGAAAAATTTGAAAACTGATACCTATCAATGGAACCTTTTTATGGGGCATAAGGTGCTGTTCTGTACTCCTGTGCACTGTGTAATGGTTAGACCTCATTGTCAACTTGACTGGAGTTAGAATCATTTAAGAGGTGGTGGCGCACGCCTTTAATCCCAGCACTCTGGAGGCAGAGGCAGGTGGATCTCTGAGTTCAAAGCCAGCCTGGTCTATAGAGTTAGTTCCAGGACAGTCAGGGCTACACAAAGAAACTCTATCTCAAACAAACAAACAAACAAAAACAAAAATCCAAACCAACCAACCAAACAAACAAACAAATTGCTTAAGAGACACAACTCCAGATGTCTATGGGGAGTGTTTCCAGAAAGGTTTAACCGAGAGAGGAAAACTGGGCCCCATCCCAGAGGCTTCCATCCCAGACTAAATCCAAAGAAACAAAGGAAGAAAGCAGCTGGGCATCAGCACTCATCTCTTTCTGGTTTCTGACTCTGGATGCAATATGGCCAGATGCCTCAGGCTCCTGCCGCCATATCTGCCCCTCCATTATGGACTGTATCCTCAAACCAGAATCCCAAATCCATCCTTCCTGAAGTTTTGTTTGTCAGGGCAATAAGAAAAGAGTCTAATGCAGCATGTAATGATGACAGCAGGTACTTGTTAGATCCTGTACCTTGGACATTTATTCTTTTATGGTGTGTTGGGGGACACTGAAAAGCTCTTTTACTTTCTACTTTGAGATACACCAGTAATTATTGTCAGCCATAGTTACCTTACCATGCAGTAAAATACAGGAAGTTACTTCTGCCCCACCCCTTTTCTATACTGCTAACTAGCTCCTCCTGGCCACCCTTCCCAGGCTCTGGTTGCTACTGTTTACTACAAAACCACATTATTGTCCACCCCCACCCCGTGTGTGTGTGTGTGTGTGTGTGTGTGTGTGCGCGCGCGCGCGCGCGTGCGTGCGCCAAGGGTTGACGAATGTCCTCCTCAATTGCTTCCATTTTTTCAAACTGAAGCAAAGTCTCTTACTGACCCTTGCGTCCTCTGATTCAGCTAGTCTAGCTGGTCTACAGGCTTCAGAGTCTGCTCTCTCCTCCTTCCTGTCACTGGGATTATGAGTGTGTAGCACCAAGCCTGGCGTTTTGAACCGGATCTGAACTCAGGACCTCATGCTTGCATTTTATTCCATGAGCTGTCCCCCCGGCCCCCACCATCCCTTCTTAATTGACCTCACTTGCACAAAACCCTTCATACAGTCTAGGGAAGCAGTTTGGAGGATATTTTTCTGTAGCTCAAGGAAAAGCAGCCATCTGGAATGCAAGAAACTCAGAGATTCTTAGCCATGTCTTGGGATGGTCTTGATGTTTTCCCTATATATTTTTGGAAGTTTGCAAGTGTGGTGTTTCTTTTTGTTTTCAACCATGCATTGACTTACTCTTATGTACTCTGATTTAAAAAAATTAAGTCCTTAGACTGACACAAGACAGACCTGCCTGCAGAGGTCCTCTTGAAGTGGTTTTATACTTCTTGGATGCTGGCAGATGTCCCGCGGGTGAAATCTGTCAGAGGACTGGCCATTTTATGTAGTTAGAGCAAAGTAGGCACTGGACATCAGAATCCATTCTCTAAGGGCCTCTCTGTTCTTCAGCATCAAACATGGCTTGTCTTGCTCTGCGGGCGTCTGCAGAATGCCTGCGGCTTTCTTCCAGCTCCAGGCTTCTGCCTGGAGCAATCGGGTAATTAATTCCTAAGACGATAACAAATGGGTAATAGAGGTGAAAGTTAGGTTCAGGAAGAATTGAGCAGTTCAGGAAGACAGATCTGGGGGTACAGTCGGTACCTCTTCCTCACTGTTCTGATACCAATGGGGTGACCCCGCCATTGGCCTTCCCCAGTCTCCTCCGGTCCTGTCACCCTGAATCCAGCCTCCCTTGGTCTCCCCTCTACCAGCCTCTGGGCAGCTGGAGTTAGGGTCAGTTGGGATTCCCCGAGAACAGCTGGAGGAACAGGACAGCACAGCTGTGGCTTGCGCATGTCCTAGCACATCTATGCAGACTTTCATGTGGCTCCTGGAAAGACGTACCTTTCACTTGAATACTTAAAAGTCTTTGGAAAAGAAATCAGAAGTATGAAGAAGAAAATATAGTCAGCAGCAGGCCAGTGTAGGCCTGTGTCCCGCAGAGGAGGGTGCCTCTGAGAGCCTGTTTCAGAGATGGCCTCTGCACCGGAAACTGCTGAGAACAAGCTCACAGCTGCGGACAGGCGGATGCTCACTGTTCACTGCAACGCCGTGGCTGCTGTTTTCCCTCTCCTCGAGAGCCTGGAAGGAGCTGAAACTCAGTGGCCCTTCCCCTTCCTCTCCCACTCATGTACCAAACCAGAGATGGCTGCTTTGAGACCCAGTGAGAGTGTCACTCCTGCCAATGAAAATGGATGGGCTGCAGGACTCACAAAGGGCCTGTGAACTTGGGTCACGAGCCTGTGTCAGGGAAATGCCCATCGCCTGCCGTCTACCCGTCTCTAGAGACTTGAAGCTATGAATACCAGGGTTATTAACTCGAGGGCAAAGGAGGGGACAGTTCCAGGCTCCCAAGGCCCCTGGGGCCCCGGGAGGCTGCTGCTTACATGTCTCTGTAAGACTGCCTCGTCACAGGCTGCATAGGTTCAGAGCAGGGCTCAGGGCTAGGGCACCCTGCCATTTCTTAACACCCACCTGTCACTGCGGCTCCAGTGTCCAAACCTGAGTGGCTTCTAGTCTAGTGTACTACGGGCAAGTGACAGCTGTGGCCAAGTAGTGTGAGATAGTGTGTCCCATCCTTCCCACACCATGTCCTACCTCCCCTTGCATCCTGTCTAAGCTGCTGCTGCTTTGCTGGAGATGCGGAAAATACTGATTTTGCTTTTTGACCAAACCTGCATGAGGCTTTGTGGGCATGTTCCCAGGGAGAGCCTAAGAATGATGTCCCCAACATTTTAGAACGAATACACCCTTGTTGAGATGCCGCTCCGATTTGGGTCATTCCGTGTTAAGCCCAGGGACCCAACCCTTATGGAAGTCCCCAGATGTTAGGGTGTGACAGTCCACTGAGACATTTCGGAACAACAGAGTTGGGAAAAGCCCCGAGTGAGCTGCCTGGGCTCAGATTCTATCTCTGCCCTTTATTTACCCACGAGTGACCACCAGCCAAGTTCGAAACCTTTCTGACCTCGGGTTTCTCAGCAGGGCTAACAATAGGAAGCCAGTGACAAGGTGGCGGGTACAAGATGAACTCATTCTTGCCGAATTAGCTTAGCACCAGACACGGAAAGAAGTGCTCAGGAGTACTCGGGAGTCACTGGCATGACTGTGGGGGTACAGCCTTGACCCGCTTCCGCTGGTAAAGCCAGTTTAGTGAGCGCCCTCTCTCTTTGCTGGGTGCACAGAGGTTTCCTTTAAATCCTTTAAGTGTGGTGTTTACTCTGAGGGAGCTGATTCCGCACAGTCACTGGAGTTCCCCAGCACATTGAGGATGGATGTGTCTGTCTGTTGAGCAAACGCGGCTGGGGGAGGGGGGAACGCGGCTGGGGAGTCGTCCCCCCCCCCCCCCCCCCCCCCCCCCGCTGGCTGGCTCTGTATGGGCGTCAGATATTTCAGAGCCCTCATGGAGGCCAGCTTGGGCCCAGCAGAGTTACCTTTCTTACTGCTCTGACAAAATACTTGACCAGGCAATTTAAGGAGGGAAGCGCTTGTTGCTCATGGTTTAATAAGGGACACCGTCCACCGTGCTGGGACAGGCACAACAATAGGAATCGGAGGAGGGAGATCTCCTTGTCCTGGCAATCAGGGAGCAGAGAGTAGTCTGGAAGTGGGCGGGGCCCGCCACTGGTGACCCACTGCCCCTGGAAAGTCTACCTCCTAGATGCTACGACCTTCCAGAACAATGTCACCAGCTGGGGATCAAGTCGAGCCTGTGTGGAACATTTTGAGTTCCAGCCCTAACAGGCTCCTTCTGGGTTGAGGCTTGCCTGAGCCGATCAGGGCAGCCCTGGGGATGGTTGAGCGCTGGTTAGGACTCACCTAAGTGTTCTTGTGACCTGGCTCACTGCCTCCTACCTGGACTGGAGAGCTTCCCCCTCCTCCCACTTGGAACGTTCTCTTTAAGTTCTGGGATGGGATGAGGACTTACCCACGTGCCCTGTCCTGTCCCCTCTCCCATGCGCTGACTCACCTGTGGTTTTCATTCCCAGAACCTCCTGTGCTGTGTTTTGGTTGAGGGAGTCATGTGTGCACCTTGCTTTTTCCCACGGCTGAGCTGAGCCTGGTTTCACCCCTGTTACCACATCCAGACCTTCCCAGGAAACATGGCAAGTATACACCATGCAATTTTCTAGCTCATGAGAAAAGAAACAGATAGTGACCTGCCATTTTGTTCATTTTTAGTTCAACAAAAACGACACACCCTAACCAACTTTTCACTTAGCTCACCTTCTAGAGACTTTCAGAAACTTTGAGTTCAAAGGGTGCTGTCCATCTCCAGCCTCTGTCCTGCAAAGCAGGTCCCTAGCTGTTCCCGCTGTCTGCATCTCTCCCAGCCCCAGCACTTGCCTGCTCCTGGATGCTCAGGGTAGCCTTTTTCCTTTTTCCTTTGCCTTATCTCTGGACACATTGTCACAACTAGATGGTGAACCCCTAGGGAGAGGGGATAGACTTGGACTTTAACCAAAAGATTTTTTTTTTTTTGTAAAGGCAAAAGTAAATTAAAATGTATTCAACACAGAAAGCACAAGGAAGAAAGGAGGAATTGAAAGTCAGCCCCCATTAACAGCATCATTATACACCTGGTGATGTCTGCTTGTCTGTGATGGTGAATCGGCCATCTCTATCATGGGAACTGATACCTGGTGATGTCTGCCTGTCTGTGATGGTAAGTCAGCCATCTCTATCATGGGAACTGACACCTGGTGATGTCTGCCTGTCTGTGATGGTAAGTCAGCCATCTCTATCATGGGAACTGACACCTGGTGATGTCTGCCTGTCTGTGATGGTGAACCAGCCATCTCTATCATGGGAACTGAAACCTGGTAATGTCTGCCTGTCTGTGATGGTGAGCCAGCCATCTCCATCATGGGAACTGACACCTGGTGATGTCTGCCTGTCTGTGATGGTGAGCCAGCCATCTCCATCATGGGAACTGACACCTGGTGATGTCTGCCTGTCTGTGGCAGAGATAAGCTAGTTCACTAAACTAGCATTCCCACCATGGGGACTGATAGCATCACATCATGCAGCCTCTATTCCCACTTCTTAACTTCCTAGCCCTGGGCCAACTTTTTTCATTTGTTTTCTATTTTGTTTTTCTGGCACTGGTATTAAACCCAGGGCCTCAAGGAAGCCAGGCAAGTATTTCTATGACTAGCTATACCCACAAGCCCCGAGGACACATTTTTACTAGACTATTAGGAAGAAATACAGTTCCCTAAGGACCTCTGATTGATGGCCTTGATTAATTATTCAACATGCGTTTCTAGGGAAACAGAATGATATATCTTTAGCAACACATGTTCAAGCTGGATTTGAAGCCCGCCTTTCCTGACTGGCCCTGAGAAAGTACTATAAACTCCCAATGACTCAGTTTCTTCATCTCTAAAATGGAGTTTATAACGGGACCCATCCCTTGCATTTGTACAAGGTAGGTCTCTGGTGGATTGTACACAGCAGCTTATGACACACCGTGTAGATGCAGACTGAAAATACCATCTAAATATACTTTTGAACATGACCAAATTGACAAAGAACATGTCCCATTGTTAAACAATGCACGATTGAACTTTGACTGTTTTTAATACAATTTCATTTTTTAAATTGACAAAATCATACATGTTTATCATGTGTAACATGTTTTATAGTATGTATACACTGTGGAATGTCTCAATAGAGCTAATTAACATATGCATGACCTCACATAATAATTGCTTTGGGTGGTGAGCGCATTGAAAGCGTACTTGCTCAGCAGTTTCCAAAATAATGACGTTGCATTTAACTGTCTTGCGGTACCATATAATACCGATTGTGTTTTAAGCGGTAGTTGGCCTGTGGTAAGCACCTGATAACCACGAACTGACAGGACAGGAATCTAGGAAGTAAGGGCCACATTAGTGCTCACTCGGGTAACATACACCTAACAGTGGGAGAGGTCAGCTCCGGCCGATTGGAGCTGCCTGCTTCCACCACACACACACACACACACACACACACACACACATGGAGCTGCTGCTTCACACACACACACACACACACACACACACACACACACACACACACACACAGCGCATGCATGTGCGCACGCACGCACGCACGCACACACGCATGCACACACGCACACATGCACGGAGCACTGTAGACTGGCTTTCTCCAGGCATCCTCCTCTCCCCCTGCTCCACCTCGATTGGCCAGTGGAGCAGTCTCAGGCAGACATCAAACCTGAGCTTCTTGGGTGGCAGGCACTTCCTGGCCCCATCTCTTCTCCTACTGCTGTATCTTTGGCTTCGGCTCAGCAAGCCTCTGGTCCCTGTCTCCTGCTCAGGCTCTTCATCTTACTATGCAGCTGTCTGGGGTCCGAGGACTGCCATGGAGCTGCAAGAAGCTTGGAAGTTTTCTGTTATGCAAGATATAAACATCGCTCCCTCTGTTTGCTGGTGGAGAGAAGAGAGATTGGAGAAAGGAGAGGCTGTAGGATATGTTAACTGCACCCAGATAGGCTTAAAAAAAAAAATTGTTACATTAGCCAGGCATCCTGTGAGGGAGTTAAATAAAACACTGTCTTCCAGGGTTCACTGTTGGTCTTGAACCCTGGTGGGAGGCCGCTCATCCGCATCCCCAGTGGGATGCCTGCTGAGCTTGCAGTGCGTTTCTAAGTACACGGTTTGGATCAGCATCTTGTTCTGTTAGCTCCATGGCAGATCAAGCCATCACATAAATCATCGCTAGGGCGAGCTGTGGTTTGAGTCCAGGCAGACACGATTGCTACGTGCACAGAGCAGAGACGTAAGCTGCTGTTCTGTGACACAGTGTACCTTCCTAGTGTTGGGCTTTTAGTGCTGTTGAAAGGAAGTCTCACCCAGAAAGAAGATGGCTGGGCTGGGCCACCTGGGCACAGGAAAAGAGGCAGCCTCTGACTGCAGCAAATGTGTGACATCAGGTCCTTCCCCTTCCCCCTTCCTTCCCTTCCCCCCTCTCCTCTCCCTTGTCTTCTTCTTTCTCTCCCTCTTTCTCTTTCCTGCTTCCTCCTCCCTATCCCCCGCTTTTATTTGAGATAGGATCTTGTTATGTAGCCCAGGCTGCCCTGGAACTTGGGATCCCTACTGTCTCTGCTTCCCAAGCAGTGGGATGATAGGTGTGTGCCACCACCCCAGGCTTGGGGTCCCTTTTTAAAGTAGGAATTGTGCGTTGAGTTCCAGATGCTAGTGTGTAGAAGCCAGCTTCTTTGGCTGTATTGGAGAGGCACAAAGTGTTATCTAAACATGGAGGCTTGGTGGGGAAGGAAGCCACGCCTCCATGTGCTCACTGTGACCACCAGGGAGAGGCTGGGCGGTGCAGGCTGTCCTCCAGAAGCTTCGGCACTCTAAATAGGCAGAGCTGTCTCATGAGGTGGAAGCTGTTGCCTTCCTCACTGCCAATGCTGGGGTGGATGCCCATCATCAGCACCTCAGCCCTATGCGGATACTGGTATTGTCTGAAAAAACGATCTCCCCATGTAAACACAGTAGTTACAGAACCTCTTGCTGCCCTTACAGTGTTTTTAAAAAAGACAAGGGGCTGGGAGGTGTAAGTCAGTGGTGCTGGCCCCTTGGACTGACTCTTCCTGCAGACCTTCTGGGTTCCCCCTCATCTCTTGCTCCCTTGTGCGATTGGGAACTCCACACCAAGTTCAATTCCCCAAGGCAAAGCTGTCAGGCCAGGGCAGGGGCTTGGGCTTCTCACTGCCACGTTCAACTGATGTTCCGCACAGAAAAGCTCTTCATCTCAGCCTGCATCGCTAGCTAGGGAGTGTTTTTTTTTTTTCTTTTCTTTTCTTTTTTCTCTTGGTAGAAATTTCTCTTCAGTCACTTAAAAACCTATAAAGGCAGCATATAGAGAGCAACAAAGGACAGCATAAAAAATGAGCTGTAATCTTACCACCCAGAGCATTCCCTTTGACAGTTTATTTCCTGTCCAGTTCTCTGTATACATTCACATATACGTACTTTTACTGTTCCGTGTATTTGGTTTTGTGTTATAGATTCCCACTTAACACCATGGAAACTATCCTAGGTTTCCACATCGTTAAATAGCCTTGGAGGTGCCATCTTGAAACTGCGAGGTGTAGCCTGTCTTCTGGACGCACCGTAATTACTTAACCATTCCCATAAGGGGAGACAGGCAGACACACTGTTGCCAGCGTTTAACGACTGTGTATAAAGCTTCATTGAGCCCTCCTTGGACGGCAGTCCAAGTCGCTGACTTACTGCTCCTTCCAGCGGTTTTCCAGAGTGGGCTATTGCCAGGTGGAAAGGCCTAAACTCTTTTCAGGCTCCCAACTCACACTGCCAAATGGCTCTGCAAAATGTTTCTTCCAGAGACAGAAAGCAGCCTCAGCTGGCGGGGCTGTGGAGGTGAGGAGAGTCCCCGTCCCTTTCACATCTCCTGATTCCTGATGGGAGGACAGGGGTCAAGATTGGACTTGTTCTCCAAGGAGCTCCAAGCCAGAAAGGGTGGAAGGCAATGAATGAATGTTCAGGACTCAGCTTGTGGAAATAATAATAATAATAATAATAATAATAATAATAATAATATGCCTGGGAAGGATCTCTTTCTAGAACATTCCATACTCCTTCTTGGCTTCTTAACATTTTTATTCAAGTCTTTATTATTTTCACTGTTAAGGCTTCTGGTTGGAAAGGTGTAATGTATTAGATAACGTCACGTAAATCACTCAAGTGTGGTCAGTAGTGGTGGGCAGGGGATGTGCAGAGCTGCTGGACACCAGCCACTGTCACTTCTGGCTTTTCTCTGTATGACATCTATAGCTAGCAGATCCTTGGGTTATACCCAGGCCCAGGCTGGATGCTCCCTCTGAGAAATGTCAAAATTGTCACTTTACACATAATTCTCAGTACACAGACTCTGAAGAGGGCTATCCTTAGGGTGTCTAGACAAGGAGTGCTGCCTTCTTGAAGTGATGTTTCTCTTTCCTTCAGGTTCAGACTCCCCCCAACCTCTGCTAACTGCTGAATTTGGAATCATAGGGATGATTTGGAGTGTTGCAGAATGCTGTGATTCTCAAATTTCAAGTTTACTTATCTTAAAAAATTCTTAAAAAGATTTACTACCATAAAACATTTTAACTAAAAGCATGATGCTTGCTGCCAAGATGCACCAGTCCAGTGCTCGAGGTACCTAAATGAAGCAACCAAGAAGGCTGTGGGAAGATCACTCTCTGAAGAGTAGAAACCCTTTGGATCCCAATAAGGTCCGATGTGGGTCCTTCTCCTGAGATGCCTGAAGCCCAGGACCCCTTGAGGTGGAGGGTTAAACATCAGACTCTCCAGACTTGTGCGGCACCAGCCTCTTCAAGAAAGAGAACCAACTTGCTCTGCTGCAGGCTTGTAGGGGGGCGCAATAGAGCAAAGGGAAGTGTGTCATGTCCGACGTCTGTAGGGTTGAACTGGAGCTTTGTGAGATCAACTATATTTAGTTCTTCATCTATAAAGTAGGCTAAGAGGTGCTGGAGAGATGGCTCCGCAGTTAAGAGCACTGACTGTTCTTCCAGAGGACCTGGGTTCAGTTCCCAGCACCCACATGGCAGCTCACAAAGGTCTTTAACGCCAGTCTCAGGGAATCTGATGCCCTCTTCTGGTCTCTGAGGACACTGCATGCGTGTGGTACACAGACATACATGCAGGCAAAACACTCTTATATCTTAAATGAACCCACTTCTATTAATCTGTAAGTTGCCACGTGGCTCATGGCTTACCGGTAACTTAACAAGTTGCCTGACAGCGTCTCCCTGCCTCAGCCTTCCACTTCCCAGAATTCTCCTCTCTCCTTGTCCTGCCTATACTTCCTGCCTGGCTACTGGCCAATTGGTGTTTTATTTATTAACCAATCAGAGCAACACATTTAACATACAGAACATCCCACAGCACCCATTGGTTGGCGTTTACGGAGCAGAGACATTCTGTTGGCAGCCTGACACTTGCAGGTAGCTGAGCTGTGGAACCAACCTAGCAGCTCCGGTGATGGAATGCCCTTGAAGGCAGAAGGCTTAGTGTGTTTTTTCCTGCTCCTTATGTGAAGGAGGTTGTGAACAGAGTCAGGGTTCCTAGCTCCCCACAGGCCACCCACATTGGGCAGTGTTGGGGAGCAGCCAACCATGCAATCCAATCTATAGAAACTGCATTTGGCTCGAGGTCTGGGCCCAATCCTGCCAGCTGTGACCCCAAAGACCTGAGCTACGCGTTGCAGAACGTGACAAAGAACTCTGGCACGGTTTGCGTGGTTTCCAAGGCGAAGGTGGCGTTTGCTGTCTTCTGTCTTCTCCTGGACAGCTGGGCTTGTCACAGTTGCCCATCCTGCAGAGAAAGGTCTTGACTGGCAACCAGTGTGAACCCTGTGTCAGCAGGGGGCTGCTGACTCCAGGCCTGAACTTCAGAACGCTGCTGGCTAGAACCGCATGGGTGCCATGCAGACACAAAGGCTGTTAGCGAGCAAGCGAGCCTCTCTTAGGATGTGACTCTGCACAGCTCTCCCTAGTGGGCAGGAGAGCCCCAGTTCTTCACATCTGCTCAGTGGTATCTTAAAGGAAATCTCTCACCCCGTCTCTGAGGTGTGGCACTTGGCTGCTGGGAAAAGACACGGTTTATCTGGCAACGAAAATTGTTTTGCAAGAGGTTCCCACAATTATGGTCTGAGGGAGGGTCCCTGCCAGCTTTTCTTAGTCACTTGGGCTTAGGGAGGGAAGGTGGTTTTTCTTTATTTTGTTCTGAAGGCAAAAGCCATCTGGGGGCAGGGTAATTACCCTGAGCCAGGGAGACAAAGGGACTGCAGTTCTCAGCTCTGCTGCAGGTGGCTGAGAGCTTTGGGTGGAATGTCACAAAGTACCCAGGTTGAAGGGTGAGTCAGAAATCCTTAGGTCACTTGCGGTTTTCTTTCATGGTTTTGCTGTGACTAGTCACTTGTTTTTACTTAGCAAGAACAACAGATGTTTGGGTGTCTGAAACAGCACTGCCTGGTCTCTGTAGTGCCGGGGCTGCCCCAGTTTGGTAGAGAGAAGAGACATGGAACATGAGACCTGGCGAGTCTTTTATGGAGCCAATGTCAGTGGGGCATCCCTGGGAACAGATACTGAGCCAGGCTTCTGTGATGCTCAACTGAGCTTGCATCAAGATATCGATTCATTCATTTGAATTACCCATTTTACTGGACCAGTCCTCAGGAGCCTCTCAGCCCTCTGGAAGCAAATCCTTACCTTGGAAGTGAGCGCGCATGCTCAGACTGTGATTTTGCTTCCTTCCAGGAGCCAACGTCTCTCATCAAATTCTCTTGCTTTTTTAGATATAGAGTGTCAGTCCAAACTCTGGATTGGGTTTCTTTCCACCTGCTCAGGCATTCAGACCCTGGGCAGCTGTTGATATTACATGCACACACACACCCCTGTCACCAACACTAACACACTGACTAGACCTACCGTCTCCTGAGCCCCAGGTGCCTACCGCTTCCCTTGGTACTCGGGTCTGAAGTGAGATCTTGTGAACTTTCCTTGAAACGGCTCATGAGGCTTCTCTTTCCATACAGAGGGAAAGAAAAGGGACTCACCAGCTTGGGCCCTTCACTGGGGGTCTCCAAGTGGTTGCCATTTGCTAGTTAAATGGAGCAGTAGCAAAACTATGACTTAAAGCTGGCCCTTTGCCCACCATTCTCGTCATGCCTGCCTCAGTTTACCTGTGAGTGCAGACACTGGGCTCTGCAGGCCTGGGGCTCTAGTCTGTAGCTGGGGCCATATATGGGTTAGACTATGACGTGTCATAGTACTCTTGTTTAAGGATGGCATGTTTGAACACTTGTCCCAGTGGGTGGAGATGTTTTTGAAGGATTACCGAACCTTTAGGAGGCAGAGCTTTGCTGGAGGAAGTGGGGTCACTTTTTTATAGCCGGGTCCCACTTCTGGTCTGCTCGCTGCTTCCTTCAAGCCTAGTGTGACAGGAGAGACGCCATACTCTCTCACTGCCGCGCTTTCCCTGTCATGATGGTCTCTATCCATTCTTAAATTGTAAGCCGGAATCGTTCCTTCTACTTTCAAGCTGCTTCTTGTCAAGTACTAGGTCACAGCAATAAAAGTAACTAAAGCTGGAAGTGGTGGCGTATGCCTTTAATCCCAGCACTCAGGAAGCAGAAGCAGGTGGCTCTTTGAGTTCGAGGCCAGCGCTACACAGAGAAACTCTGTCTCAAAACAAAAGAAGACAAAAAAAAAAAAAAGTAATATGGAGTACTACTTTGACTAGACAAAGATGTGTTACATTTCTTCATGCTGCATTTGTTTAGCGATGTAAAGACGTGTGTTTAATTATATAAAGATGTGTTACATCTGCCTAAGACACCTGATTGGTCTAATAAAAAGCTAGACAGAAAAAGGATAGGCGGGGCTGCCAGGGAGAGAGAGTAAATAAGAGGAGAAATCTCGGCTCTCAAGAAAGAAAAAAGAGGAAGAACGAGGGAGGAGGAGAGAAAGAGGGACATGCCCTTGGCGAGAAGCCAGGCAGCTAGACACGAGAAGCTGTGAAAATAATATATACAAAAGTAAGAAAGGTAAAAAGCCCCGAGGCAAAAGGTAGATAAAGAGAAACGGGTTAATTTAAGTCACAAGAGCTAGCCAGAAACAAGCCTAAGCTAGGCCTAGCATTCAAAACTAACAGTAAGTCTCTGTGTCATGATTTGGGAGCTGGTTGGTGGCCCCAAAGAAAAGGCCTGGGAGAAAGTAATATAACATAAATTGGTATCAACAGTGACCGCTTGGTACTTAGCCTTCCCTGTGCCCTGCCACCAGGTCACTCCTTCCCTGCGACAAGAAATTCCAAAACCTTGCTGCCTCACAGATGCACTGACGCACTCAGGGAGGGGTCTGGGCTGGGTGACTGATTCTGGTGTTATTAGAGGCGAATGCCATGGAGTATGCTCCCAGGGAGACGGGCCGCAGGGCTCGACAGATCTCACTGAGCCAGGAGAAGGGCAGAGCGATGGGCACACAGGTGGTCTCTGCCCTGCTGCGTTCTAACTTCTGGAAGGAGCAAGCTCAGGCATTACTTATTCTTTGGTACTAGACAGTGAACCCAAGACTGTTTATTCATGGTAAGTCTAGTAAGTGGTCTACCCCTGAACTGTACCTCACTTTTTAACTTAACCTTATGGTTTATTCATGTATGTTTCTGTGTGTATGTGCATGCTCAGATCCGCCATGGCATGTCTATGCAGGTCAGAGAACAACTTTGGGAGTTGGTTCTCTCCTCCTACCTCGTGGGACCCAGGGGTCAAACTTAGGTTGTCAGGCCTGGTGATAAATACCTTTATCTGCTGAGCCATCTTGTCGGTTCCACAACCTTTTAAAAATATTTTTTATTTTATTTTCTTTTATTTTTTTCATTTATTTTACACCCCAGCCACAGTGTCCCCTCCCCCGTCCTCCCATTTCCTCCCCCAACTTCCCCTCTGGGCCCCCCCAATCTACCCCTCCTCCACCTCTGTTCAGAAAGGAGCAGGCCTCTCATGGGTGCCAACAAAGCATGACATATTAAGTTGAGGTAGGACTAAGCTCCTCTCCTTGTGTTAAGGTTGGGAGAGGCAACCCAGCATGAGGAATGGGTTCCTGGAAGCCAGTTAAAGAATTAGTTAGGGACAGGCCCTAATCCCACTGCCAGGAGTCCACAAGTAGACCAGCCACACAACTGTCCCTCAGATGCGGAGGGTCTAGGCCAGTTCCATGCAGGCTCCTTAGTTGTTGGTCCAGAGTCTGAGCTCCCATGAGCAGACTATGGGAGTCTGTGGGTTTCCTTGTGATAACCCTGACCCCCTTGGCTCATACAATCCTTCCTCCATCTCAACAGGATTCCCTGGGCCTGGCCCAGTGCCTGACTGATGATCTCTGCATCTGTTTCCATCAGTTACTGGATGAAGGCTCTCCTTTGGTAATTGCAGGTAGTTACCAATCTGATTACAGGAGATGGCCAGTTCAGCCTACCTATCCACTATTGCTAGGAGTCTTGGCTGGGGGCAATCTTGTAGATTTGTGGGAGTTTCTCTTACATCAGATTTCTACCTGATCCCAAAATGCAACCCCCCATCAAGTCATCTCTTTCATTACTCTGCCCCTCCAGCCACCCCTCAACCCAACTCCTCTTGTTCTCATCCCCACCCGCCCCCAGTCTACCCAAGAGATCTTCTCTTTCCCCTTCCCAGGGAAACCCATGCATTCCTCACTGGATCCTCTTTGTTACCTAGTTTCTCTGGGGCTGTGGATTGTATCATGGTTATCCTTTACTTTATAGGTAATATCCACTAATGAGTGAGTACACACCAGGTTTGTCTTTCTGGGCCTGGGTTACCTCACTTAGGATGATTTTTTTTTCTTGTTCCATCAGTTTGTCTGCAAATCTCCTGATGTCATTGCTTTTAATGGCTGAATAATACTCTGTTGTATAAATACACCACATTTTCTTTATCCATTCTTCACTTGAGGAGCATCTAGGATGTTTCTAGGGTTTGGCTGTTACAAATTATGCTGCTATGAACATAGCTGAGCAAGGGTTCTTATGGTATGATTGAGATTGAGCTTCCTTTGGTATATGCCCAAGAGTGGTATAGCTGGGTCTTGAGGTAGATTGATTCCCAATTTTCTGAAAAACTGCCATATCGAGTTCCAAAGTGGCTGTACAAGTTTGCACTCACACCAGCAGTGGAGGAGTGTTCCCCTTGCTCCACATCCTCTCCAACATAAGCTGTCACTTGTGTTTTTGCTCTTAGCCATTCTGACAGGTGTAAGATGGAATTTCAGAGTCATTTTGATTTGCATTTCCCTGATGGCTAAGGATGTTGAACGATTCTTTAAGTGTATCTCGGTCATTTGAGATTCTTCTGTTGAGAATAAACATTTGTTATTTTTGAGATGACACTCTTTTTTTTTTTTTTTTTTTTTTTTTTCGAGACAGGGTTTCTCTGTGTAGCTTTGCGCCTTTCCTGGGACTCACTTGGTAGCCCAGGCTGGCCTCGAACTCACAGAGATCCACCTGGCTCTGCCTCCCGAGTGCTGGGATTAAAGGCGTGCGCCACCACCGCCGGCGAGTCTTATTAAACTGCCCAGGCTGGTTTGGAACTTGGACTGTAGCCCAGCCTGGCCCTTAGGCTTCAGTTCCTTTTGCCTCAGCCTCCCAAGCAGCTGGGATTATGAGTCTGTTCCTCCGGACCTAGCTGAGTCCATTTGTTTTTGAGACAGGGTATTGCTGTGACGTTCTGGCTTTAAACTCCTCATCTTCCCATCTCAAGTCTTGGGATTGTTGGTGTCTGCCACTGTGCCTGACTCTCCTTGCTTTTGAAATTAAAAATTGTTGGATCTTGAACTCCCTATGTAGCCAAGGATGGCCTTAAACTTTTGACCTTCTTACCTCCATTTGCTGATTTCCGGAATTACAGTTACGTGTAACAGCATTTGGCTTATGCAGTGCTGGGAGTCAAGCCCACAGCCTCATGCAAGCTGAGGCCCCAATCCAGCAACTGGGCCCTGCCCTGCAGTTTTCTTACCAGGCCTTCCACGGAGGGACATCAATTAGTGCATCGCTACGTTAAGGGCTGTCTTCTTCTTCCCACGAGCAATTGTGGAGGCACATGGGACGGTGTAGGAGGAAGACAATAGGCAGTGGGGCTTACTTTCATGAGTACGTGGGACCTGAGAGGTTGATCTTCTAACGGGATCCTCTGCTGCAGCGCCTGAGCTCCGTGGGGGAAGCCGTTGTAGACGAGCAACAGCGTGGCCTGCGGATCAGCGGTGTTTACTGCATTGCATATTTGCCGGTGAGGTGGGGGTGGTGGGGCTTTGTAGGATGAAGCCCTGCCTGGGCCAGATGCTGCTCTTGAGGGCAATGAGAGATTCTTACAGTCTCTTCATTCCTGCACATGGGGGTGACTGCTCTTCAGAGGCCTATGGGTAGAGCGTGGGATGGTTCCTTACCCAGCTGGCCAGTACTCATGTCGTGCTTGTTGTGCTGACAGAAACCATGGATATCCTGAGACCCAAGGGGCTGAGGCTCAGAGGGCACTGAGGACCTTAAATATCATAAAAGCCACTTTGGAGATTTTCTTCTTACTATTTGACTAGTATTTATTGAACACCTGTGACTAGTCCACCCTTCCATTCAGGGAAGTCTGCTAGACTCAAAAGGATGGATCTGAGCTAATGGTAGAGGAGACGAGATATCTAAACAGAAGCCACTGTGTTCCACGGGGCCTACAGTGTTCTAGGGAAATGGAGGAGAGACAGGGGCCAGTTCTTTATATAGAGTCTAGTCATGGTGTTTGCTTTCCTGTTTGCCTGCAGGATGCAGTCAGCTAAGGGTGTGGCCGGGCACCTGCATAGCTGTCTTCCTGCCACTTAGATTTGGACACAAAATGCGGTGGTTGGTGTTCAGAAGAGGCACAGAGAGATGGAGGCTCCATAAAGCATCCTGGTACCCATTGATCCTCTGGCTGCTGGTTGCCATGGAAACCAAGGTGTGTCTGGGGGGAGCTTCTCAGGGTGTTCTACTATCTTCTCTCTTGGTGTCCAATGATGTGTCCTGTTTCTCTCCTCTCTGCTTCCCCTATGGTCCTCTCTTCACCACTGTGAGTTCTCCATGAAAGCACCAAAGGGTCAGGAGAAGAACCAGCCGCACGTGTCTGAGAGTCTGCCCTTCTGTGAACTCCGCCAAGAACCCCTCTTAGGGCAACTCCTACAGTCGCGCCCATGGAGGGTAACAACTTCCACTGCCCCCTGGGTCAGGTTATTCTCCTGGGAGAGGACACAAGGTGAAACCGTTTACTCACATGCCAGAGAGAAGAGAGCGGACCCGCTGTGCCCACCACCCTCTCATTGGAGCTCACGTGGGATTTTCTCTCTGTCTCAAGCCCACATGGAGAAGAAGCTTTGTCCAAGGCAGCTGCCCTGGGAGGGGGGGGGGTCAACACTACAATTTCTTTCAGTCAGTTTACTGACCTGCCCAGCGTAGAACTGTCTTGTTTGATTGGGAAAGTTGGAGATACAAGCATTACCAAGCTGTGTGCAGCGGTCCTCTTTCTGGCCACGTGTTGACAGGAGTCTTGACGCTGGGAAGAAGGGCCAGGGCTTTTGTCTCGTTTTTTCTTTCTTACAAGGACACACCTGGAATAAGATCACTTGTCTCTTAAAGAACTATGAATATACATCCCCCAAATGCATGGAGCTTTTGATTGGCACCTAATAATTATGCATGTTTATGGGATACAGTGTTTGAATGGAATGAATATAAGGTTTAGACAACATGGCGCCAGTGTGGATGTCTGGAACAACTTAATTAAGATGGCCACTACCAGATATCCAGGGAGCCACAGTTAAGTGCTAAATGTGATTGTCGTGCAATTCATTATGTAATTAGCTTCGACAAGAGGCTGCCTTTGTGTGATTCTCTATAAAATATCCTCAGGACCAAGGGTGCATGCCCACAGAATGGAGTACATCATGTCAGTGACATCTGCTCTGGAAAGTCTTCCAATGAGTCTGTTCACAGGTGATTGTAGGTTTGTCAGATGGACAGCTGAAGCCACTTCAATGTACACAATGTGTAAAAATCGAGGACTCTGGCATGTCCATCACCCCAAACACTAACCATGTTGTGTGTGTGTGTGTGTGCGCGTGTGCGTGTGCTGTCTGTGTGTGTGTGTGTGTGTGTGTGTGTGTGTGTGTATGTGTGTGTGTGTGTGTGTGTGTTAGAAACATTAAGAGTCCTCTCTACTACTTACTCTGGTATATAGTTGTCACAGTCACCCTACAGTGCTATCAGATGTTAGAAACTTCTAGCATCACTGCTAGCCACCCATTCTGCCCTTCCCATTTCTCCTTCCCAACAGTCCCCTCTGACAGCCTGCCCTTGTCTGTCCCTACTGGGACATGTGGGAAGGCTTGCCTTTCCAAGCAGGACTTAAGACACTTATCTCCCCTCTGGAAGTTCCAAAAGCTTGGCTTGGGGGTAATGCCAGGAGCCTCCTGTATGACTTACAGATCAACTAAATTCTGTCACCAAGCCTTTTTAAGGAGCTGTGATCTTTGCAAGCTTTGGGTCATTTAGTCCATATTTTCAACAAGTATCTTCCATGTATAAGTTCTTGGTTTTCAGGGGAACACAAGTTTTCTTGCATAAATCCTCAACAATCCTACGTTTCTTAGAATCAACAACACTCATTCACAAACTTGTTGTCTTTGGTTCAGTGCGACATGTCATGAGTTGCATTAGCCTCCTTGGACAGTCTCTGCTGATGGTGACTGGGGCCTCAGGTGGTTATGATGCAACACTGAGGCCTAGAATCTCCCAAAGGTTCACTTGTGTTTGAGGCAGTTGATGCTATCTATTGGGATTCTTTTTATCATTTTATTAAAAGATAAAACTTGGGGATAAATATTAGGCAATAAACCTGAGAGACCCACAGAGTGACCTAGACATGATCCTGTCCCTCTCCACTTTCCAGATCGAAAGGGCACACACCTCAGCTCTTTCTCTTCCTCCCCTATGTGCCCTTCTGTCTCCCTCTGAGTCCACCAGGAAACCCTTTGGTCCACCCTGGCCAGCTGAATGTAGACTCCACTCTCTGAACTGAGGTCGGACTCTATCAGAGATCTCCCCCAAAAGCTGTCAGCTGGAACCTTATGGGCAGCTGTGGGCAGGAATGCCTACATGTAACGTTGGCTTTCTCTCAGCATGAAGGCCTCAGGGTAGATGACCAAGAGACACCCATGTAAGGGCAGGGGACTGGGGCACCCTCAGTTTGGAGCACTTACTGCTCTGGACCTCAACCAGAGTACTGAGATTTCCCTGTGAGGGAACACATTTCACCTTGTTGTTTGAAGCCAAAAGCACTGGCATTGTGGCTAGAAGTGGTACTCAGTGGTGAGCGGTGGGTTTAGCAAGCTAGGAGTCCTGGGTTCAATCCCTAGCACCAAAACGGATGAATGAGCCATTGAAATTTTCCAAAAAAGTGCCTAGTGCAGTTCCTGGGATGGAATATGTGCTCTCCAAACAAGGCTGGGACCACGAGACCACGACTGGCCGAGTGTTGGGTACAGAGGCAGCAGGGCATTTTTTGCCCCCTTTCAACTGGAATGTGTGAAGGGCTCCTACCTGACCACTGCCCTGTGGATTTAGAAGTTGACTCTTACCCTCACCAGCTCATCTTCCTAGGAGGTGAGCAGTTCAGGGGAAATTTAAACATCACAGCATACAGAAGCAAACTACCTTCTTTAAAATATTTTATATGGTTAGGTTTTTAAAAATTCTTCGACAGGTCACATATGCATGTGATGAGGTTTGGTGGCCTTCCCTCTCACCCCTCTAACTGGAACCCTTCTTCCAAGGCCCCTTCCCACTTTGGGTCTTGTTTATAGGCAAGACTCACGGTAACAGGCTTTTTTGGGGGGGAGGTGGTGCCAACCAGCTCCCAAATAGAGATGTGGAGACTTATTATTAGTTACAAATGTTCTGCCTTAGCTTAGGCTCATTTCTTGCTCTTATAACTTATTTTAACCCGTTTCTCTTCATCTACGTTTTGCCTCAGGGCTTTTTACCTTTCTTTCATTCTGTAGGTCCTACTTTCCTACTCTATCCGGCTGGCCCCAGACATCTCCCTTTCTCCCTGTTCTCTCTTCTGTCTTGAGCCTAGATTCCTCCTCCTATTTATTCTCTCTGCCCATCAGCCCTGCCTATCCCTCTCCTGCCTAGCTATTGGCTGTCCAGCTTTTTATTAGACCAATCAGGTGCTTTGGCAGGCAAAGCAACACATCTTTACATCATTAAACAAATGTGGCATAAACAAATGTAACGCATCTTTATGTAGTTAAAGTGATATTCCACAACAACTCACTGAGTTTAATTAAAGTTACTTGCTCGAACATGGGGGTGGGGTATTATTTGCTAGAACGGGGACAACTTGTTGGTGGCTACACCCCTGGAGAATTCCCCTCCCTTAGCAACTGTCACCCACCAGTCATCCCTCAAGGAGGGGTGGGACCTTGAGTCCCTCTCCTACCCCTGAAGAAATGTTGACAGGATTAATCGTGCGCAGGTAACCACAGCTGGAGTGAATTAATGAGTACAACTAACTATGCCATGTCCAGAAGATGTCCTTTTGTGTCTCATCTCCCCATCCTTCAGCTCTTACGTTCTTTCTGCCTCCTCTTTTGAAATAGTCCCTGAGCCTTGGCCTGGGTGATACAGTGTCCCAGTTAGGGCCAAGTACTCCATCGTCACTAATTTTTGGCTCTTTAACCAGTTAAGAATGTCTGCACTAGCTGGTGCTGACCAGATGCCCAGTAGTCTTAAATTGTGGATGTGAGAAGTCTTTTGTGTGGTGGGCATAATGACTTAAGAATATTTATGGAGCTGGGCAGTGGTGGCACACACCTTTAATCCCAACACTTGGGAGTCAGAGATAAGAGGATCTCTGTGAGTTTGAGGCCCAGCCTTATAGAGTAAGTTCCAGGACAGCCAGGGCAGTTATACCACAGGGAAACCCTGTCTCAAAAAACAAACAAACAAAATATGATCCAAATGCCCTTTAACATTGTCTTTTCAGATCTACAAGTCTAGTATCTGTCAGTGTTCATGTAGGAAAGTTAATGTTTCCCTGTGGGTTGGGTGGCTGTGGTGACTCAAGGACTTCTGGTATAGGATTTATTGATTGATAATTTCCTTGTAGTTATCGCATTCTGAGGTCTAAATGGACATTCGAACCAGCATCTTCGCTGGGGAAGCAGTGAGCAGCCCAATGCCAGCCAACGGCCAGGTGCAGATGCATTTCCTCCACTGCATGGACAAGACAGCAAGGTCTGGCTTGCTCCAGATGAGCGTGGAGCACAGATGGCCGTGCCTGTGTTTGCACTGTTGAGCATCCTGGTTTCCAGGAAGAGTTAATGGCAGTGGGAAATGTGATCTCACATGAAGTCTGCTCCATCAGTGCTGCAGACTGTGCCCAGGCACTCTGAGTCAGCATGAACAACCACAGGCAGGAAGGGAGCCAACCAGTCAGGGCTACTACCCCAAGAGTATGGGAGGGGGGCTGCCGAGAGGAGGTGCCAGGCCCAGGGTGGTCAGTTAACCCCTTGCTCCCAGCATCCTGGTTGGAAGGAAGGAAAGACATGGAAAGCAAGAAGAAGGTGAGGCTGCTAGGGAAAGGCCCGAGGGCATCATTGGTGAAATTCAGTAGTGTGAACCGACATTTCCATTAGCCAGCCCTGTCCTATCTACCAATCCTGTTAAAGGTGATTGACTGGCGGCTCTGTAGGGTCCTCTAAGGCCATGTCTACAGAGTCCTTATTTCTATCATAGAATACTGTTTAAAAGGCAAGTTGGGTGTGGCACCTGGAGAGTCAGATTAAAAGGATCTATGTAGCTTCAACAGTCACTCGGATTTATTCTTCAGTTCTTATCGCCAATTGTTCCAGCTCTGGTCTGACTGTTCCCACGAAAAATGTAATTGCCACTGTAACAGTAGTAAGAAGTGGGGCTGAGTCAGATATTGGGGCCCATGTCTGTAAATTTGGCACTTAGAAGAAGGAGGTAGCAAGGTGGCAAGAGAGTTCGGAGCCAGCCTGGGTTACGAGAGTGAGTTCAAGGCCAGCCTGGGCTACAGAGTGAGACCTATGGGTTTGGTTGATTGTCCAGGGTTTGGTTCCCGGCCCGATCATTCTGCCATGTTATGCTCCTGCTCCGAGGCTCTCTCCAGATGTGGTCCCTCAGTCTTGAACTTCTCAGCCTCCAGAACCATAAGCCAAGCAGCTTCCATTGCTTACAAGTCATTCCGCTTGTGGTTTTCTAATCCAGCAGCAGCAGCAAATGGACTGAGTGGGATAAAGAACCTGCTTAGGAGGGGTTGTCCACCTCTGTGGGCTAATCTGTTCCTGTGAAGGGCGTCTATCTGTGCAGATGTCTGTGACCTTTGTCGTGAGTGTTATTTTCCACTTCAGCTGTTGATTTTGATGGAGCTGAACTTGTCTTAAGAAGAGGAGGGAATGGAAACTGAGTTTGGGTTCCAAAGCAACCGATTTCCACATGCTGTGTGCTGCCCTTGCCGCTTCACGGTCTTGGGGTCCGTGAAGAGGGGGATAGCGGGTCAGCAAGGGCTTTACCCTCCTCCAGGGACCTGGATTCCTGGGGCTTGGCCACCCTAGGGTGCCCCCACACGGCAGAAGGTGCTATGACTTTGCGTATCCTCTCCCACTTGCTCTAACAGCTGATGTGCTGGGGATGGAAGCCTTGGTTGCGTACGTGCTCGTGCCCTACCACTGTGCTGTAATTGCTGGTCCCCTAGCCCTATGGAGTCTTGGTGTGTAGCTCAGGTTGGCCTTACACCCTGGATATTCCTGCCTCAAGCGGGATCCTGTGTGCTGGGATTTAAGGTGTGTGCCGCCATACCCAGCAAGGCACCAGGTTTCTTTTCTTTCTCTGAGAGAGTGTCATTTGGCTCCAACCTAGCCTCGGACTTGTACTTGTCAAGGCTGGCATTGACTTCCGGATCCTCCTGAACCTACCTCTCAAGTGCCAGGATTACATATGTGTGTCATCACATCTGACTCTAGGTTCTTGTCTAAAATTTTGAAAAAAAAAAATTGCATTTTAGTCTTTAAATGAGAGAGACAAAGGAGCCAGTGAGACGGTTCGGTGGGTGAACACGCTGGCTGCTGAACTGAGCCGAATCACCTGGATTTGATCCTTGGGATCCACAAGGTGGAAAGAAAGACTTGACTCCCACAGGCCATCCTCATCCTCTGAGCTCCATATGTATGCTGTGACACGAGTGTGATCACACACACACACACACACACACACACACTTAACAAAGGAAAAAGTTGGGAATGTGCATATTATTTTAGCAGGTATCTGTGTTCCTTGCTGAAAGTCTCCATGTGGGCTCTTTGCTGTAAATTCTCCTCCTGCTCCCCCTCCCCCTTCCCCATCATCTGGTCTGAAATAATCCCAGGTTTACATGCAGTTGCAGACTCTGAGCGGAGGGTTGGCCAGCTCCCACTCAGTTGGCCCTGCTGGTTCCAGCATAATTACAGCACAGAGCCCAAACCAGGACCTGTCATGGGTATCTCGTGTCTGAGGCTTAATGACATGTTATTACAGGCACGCAGTCCCCAAACTGCCACTGCAGTCAAGACAGAGTCCATCCCCCACAGACAGCCTCCCTCCCGGGTGGATGCACCCCTTCACCCACGCCTCCAGCAACCACTGATCTTTTCCATGTCTGCAGTTCTGTTATTTTTCAAATGTCACATACATGGAATCGTGTGGTGGGTGACCTTTTGAGACCGGCTGTTTTTCACTCAGCAGAATTACCTTGAGTCCTGGGCAATATGTTGTGTGTACTGAGCTTATTATTATTATTTTTTTTTACTGAGTAGTGTTCCTTGTGATAGTCAATTTGATGGGTCAAACTGTAAGTCATAATACTGGCTATTGGGTCAAATACAGGTATTACCTCACTTGACCTCACCCAGCCCCCCACTTCTGCCTCATCCCTGCTTCCCTTCTTCTCCTGCCACCCCCATTTTTCTCTTTGGAGTATGGGTCTCACTATGTACTCCAAGTTGGCCTAGAACCATGATTCCTCCTGCCTCAGTCTTCTCAGTGCTAGGTGTACAGGCAATTCACTCTCCTCCCAATGTTCTAGACGTTTCTGTGAAGGGATTGGGAGGAGTGAGGCTACATTTAAACCAGCAGATTTGGGTAAAGCAGATTGTCTTCCATGGAGTAGATGCAACTCATGGGGAGGCCCTTTTAGAAAAACGACTGCTTTCCCCAAGGAAGAGAATTATTCAGACACTTCTAACAACAGTTTTTTCTGGTCTCCCAGTGTGACCTGCAAAGTCTGGGACTTCTTTCCATGTGAGAGTTTCTTTCTTAGAATCGTTTTCTCTGTGTCTCCATCTCTACACACACACACACACACACACACACTCCCAGTCTCTCTGTCTATTTCACAAATTACCCATTGTTCTCCATGTACGCTCTCTCTCTCTCTCTCTCTTGTCTCTCTCTCTCTCTCTCTCTCTCTCTCTCACACACACACACACACACACACACACAGAGTCATATGCACATATATAGTCACACACAGAGTCATATGAATGTACACAGTCACACACAGAGTTATATGCACATACACAGTCATACACACTTGCATACACACACACACACCCTTGGTTTCATGTTTCTGGAGACCCTGTGTACCAGTTTCTTAAATCATTCATCCACTGGTGTTTTCTGGTTTTGGCTTTAACAAGTGAAGCACTGTGTGTGTGTGTGTGTGTGTGTGTGTGTGTGTGTGTGTAAGTTTCTGTGCAGGTGGAGATATGTTCTTGTGTCCAGGAGACAGATATTCACTATTTCAATCACTGGAATGTAAGGAAAGTAAGAGTACCCAGAAGGCCTTTTCTTTCCTCTTTCTTCCTTCCCCTTCCTTCATGTTTTGTTTTTGTTGAGACATGGTTTCACCATGTAGCCCAGGCTGTCTTTGAACTTGTGATCTCCTGCTTTAGCCTCCTGAGTGCTGGGATCACAGGTGTATAACAATGCCTGCCTTACATTTAGCTCCCCCCCCAGCTCTGTTTTTTAATATAAAATTTTATTAATTCTTTGAGAATTTCATAGAATATATTTTGATCATATTCACTCCCCTTCCCCTTACCTCCTCCCAGATCCACCCCACCTTCCTACCCACCTCAGCTTCATGTTGCCTTTTGTTTTTGTAACCCAGGAAGTCCCGTGTGTGCTTCCCATATTCTCCTGTGTGTGAGGCCATCCCCTGGAGCATTCTTGACCGACCAGGGGACACACCCTTAAAGAAAACCAACTCTTTCTCTCCATCAACAGTCCATAGCTCCTCGGCTGTGGGTGGGAGCTCATGAACCCCTCTCTTCCCATACTGGGGTGCCAACTGGTTTGATCTTGCACAGGTAATCACAGGTGTCCTGAGTTCACGAGTGCCACAGTCCTGTCGTGTCCAGAACACCCTGTGTCATCCTGCACCTCCTTGATACCTGGTTCTTACAATCTTTCCACCTCCTCTTCTGCAACAGTTGCTGAGCTTGGGGTGGGGGGGCTTTTTAAGAGTCAAATGCTCTGTTGACTGAACTAACTGGGGGCCTGTTCTCCAGAGACAGCACCTTTCTGTCTTGGCAACTGTGCCGCTCAAGAGCTCCGGTCTCCCTGTCCTCACCAGCACTTATTATTGCTGCTGTCTTTATTTCTGTAGTTCCCATAGGTGGGCAGTGACAGCTTACATGCTCTTAATTAGCATTTACCTGGTGGCTTGTGATGTGTTTTATCTTCAGTGGATTATATATATTGTAACATGAATTTCTAAATAGTCTTATTAATAAAAAAAAAAAAAACCAGAGCTAGATATTGGGATGAAAACTGGAAGATCAGAGAAGCAGAACAAGCCACAGCCAACCTCACCTGGCCAACTCCTCAGCCGATCCTGTTTCCTCAGACTGAAAGCCTCTGAGTCCTTGCCCGAATGGATCTCAGCTGAACTGCTGCTAAAAAGCCTCTAGTTCCTGGTCCTCGTGCCTTATATACCTTTCTGCTTCCCGCCTTCACTTCCTGGGATTAAAGACATGTCTCCTTCCCAAGCAAAGATATGAGATCTCAAGTGCTGGGATTAAAGGTGTGTGCCACCATGCCTGGCTCTGTTCCCAGTGTGGCCTTGAACTCACAGAGATCCAGACAGATCTCTGCCTCCCGAGTGATAGGATTAAAGACGTGTGTGCCACCACTGTCTGGCCTCTGTGTGTAATCTAGTGCCTGGCTCTGTTCTCTATGATTCCCAGATAAGTTTATTAGGGTGCACAATATATTGAGGGACACAATATTTCACCACAGTATATCTCTTTGTCCATTCTCTAATTACTTTGTTTAGTTTTGAGAGTTATTAAAAAATATGTATTCTGAGCCGGGCGGTGGTGGCGCACGCCTTTAATCCCAGCACTCGGGAGGCAGAGCCAGGCGGATCTCTGTGAGTTCGAGGCCAGCCTGGGCTACCAAGTGAGTTCCAGGAAAGGCGCAAAGCTACACAGAGAAACCCTGTCTCAAAAAACCCAAAAAAAAAAAAAAAAAAAAAAAAATGTATTCTGGATATGAGTCCTTTGTCATATATGTGGCTTGTTGAAAAGTTCTCCAGCTCTGTGAGCCTCTTCCTGGGGCTGGTTTTTAGTTCTCCCTCTATCCTATTGGTCTATGTGTGGGCTTCTCAGCCAGTCACAGCCTGGATCACTACGGCTGTGTACTAGCTCTGCAACTCAGGCAGACTGACTCTTCCTGTTCTGTTTTTTATGATTGATTTAGCTATTCTAGTCTCTGTTGTGGAATATTATTTTAAGATATGTTACATTTATTTATGCTGTGGAACATTTGTTCAATGAGGCAAAGGTGTGTTGTATTCTTTTATGTTGCATTTGTTTAACTCTGTGAAGCTGTGTTACTTTGCTTGTCTAAAACACATGATTGGTCTAATAAAGAGCCGAATGGCCAATAGCGAGGCAGGAGAAAGGATAGGCAGGGCTGCCGGCAGAGAATAAATAGGAGAAATCTAGGAAGCAAAAGAAGATGAAGAAGTGAGAAAAGAAGGGGCCAGTCACCCAGCTACACAGCCAGACATGGAATAAGAAGGAACAAAAAGGAATACAGGAATAGATAACATAAAAGCCCAGAGGCAAAAGGTAGACAGATTAATTTTTGAAAAAGCTGGCTAGAAACAAGCAAGCTAAGATTGGCATTTATAAGTAAGAATAAGCCTCTGTGGATATTTATTTGAGAGCTGGGTGGCAGGCCCCCCAAAAGAGCAAAGAGCCAAAGAACAAAAGAGTTAAAAAAACTAACTATAAATCTCTTTGATTTTTCTGTATAAATTTTAATTTGTTTTTATTAAATAAATCAATGAAAAATGAATTAAATCTATTAATTTTATTTATTCACGCAGTGTGTTTTGATCACATTCTTTCCCCTCTCCCAAGTCTTCACAGATCCTCCCTATCTCCCTACCCACCCCACATCATGTCCTTCCTCTCAAAAATAAGCAGAACAAAAAAAACCCTAAAACACAAACAACAACAAACCCAAGATAAACAAACAAACCCACAGACAAAAAACACCAAACCGTAACAATAACTACAACAAAAGACACACAAAAAACCATGGAGTCTGTTTTGTGTGGACCAGCTACTCCTGAGCATGGGGCCTGCCCTGGAGTGTTGTTGATACACTCAGTGACACTCCACTGAAGAAAACTGACCTTTCTTTCCCACGACAGCTATCAGTTGTAAAGAGCTTCTTCTTGCTTAGGAGTGGGACTCTGTGTCCCCTTCCCCTTCTCCCTACCGGGTTTTTGTCTGGCTGCATCTGTGTGGGTCCTGTGCATGCTGTCTCTGTGAGTTCATAGGTGCACCAGGCCTGTCGTGTCTGGAAGAAGCTGTTTCCTTGGAGTCATCCACCACCTCTGGCTCCTGAGATCTCTCTGCCTCCTCTGCTGCACAAATCCCTGAACCATGAAGGGAAGAGTTTGACAAAGACATCCCATTTGGGGATGAGTGTTCCAAAATCGTTTACTCTCTGCACCTCGCCTTGTTGTGGAACTCTTCGTTAGTTACCACAAGTCTACTACAAGAAGCATCTCTGATGAGTGTTGAGTGATGGCTTGATCTACGGGTACAGCAATATGCCATGAGGTGTTTTTGTTTTATTGCTGTGTTCTGTTAGCAGAATAGTAGTAGGTTCTGTATAAATTTTAGAATAATTTTGTATAAAGTTAAAAATATCTTGCTAGAAGACAGGAGATGACAGCCGGGGAGAGACAAACAAAGTATAAATAGTACACACACACACACACACACACACACACACACACACACACAAACACACATACATACACACACAAACATACACACATAAACATACACACACACAAACATACACATACACAAACATACACACATAAACATACACACACACAAACATACACACACACAACACACACACAAACATACCCACACACACACACAAACACAAACACACACACACCCATCACAATGCGACCCATTTCTTTGTATGCTAACCAAAAATTAATACAAATATATTGCTAGGATTTTGATGGAAAGTGTTGAACATGGACTTCTATTTGGGGATGACTGGCGTCTTTGCTGTTGTCTTTATTTTGTTAGCACTTTCCTTAGATCTTAGCATAAAAATCCTGTATGTGGTACATTAGACTAATACCTAAATATTTCATTTTTAGAGTATGTCTGGCGTTCTGCTTTGGTTTCCATACATCCACACCAGTATGTAGGAACACAGTGCTTATGACCTTCTTATATTTATTTATCAATGCTGGTTCAAAAAATTGGGGGGGGGGCAGATTCCTCAGCGGTTTCCATGGAGACCCACCTTTCTTCCTTCCTTCCTTTTGTTCGTTTGTGGCCTTATGGTGCTATTGGAACCTCCAGAAGTAAGTTGATTAACAACTGTGACAACAGACGCCTCGCCTTGTTCCCAGTCTTGGGTGCAAAGCATTCAATCCTTCATCAAATTTGATGTTAGTTGTAGTTTTTGGTAAATGCTAAGTATCGACTCCTTCCCTGATAGTTCTGGCAAGAGTGGGTGTCAGATTTTGTTAAATGTTGTCTTTTTTTCTGTCAAAATTTTAATTTGTTAAAAAATATTTTATTCAATGTCTATACATGCATATAATCTGCTTTCATCAAACCCACCGCATCCCCTCTCCTCATATTCCTTCCCCATCCCCTCACCACGTTTCCTTCCAACTTCATGTGTACTCTCTCTCGAGTACCACTGGGACCATTTAATGCTGCCTGTGTGTGCTCACTTTGGGAGCATCTCCTCTCAAGGGCCACATCCTTGGTGAACACTGACTCTCCTCTCCTCTGGTATCCATTTGTCAGGAGTGGAACTTCCTGAGGCCCTCCTCCATCCATGTTGGGATTTTGGCTGACCGGAGCTTATGTCTGCAGTCCTAGCCACTGTGAGTTAGTGTGTGTAACTACACTGTCATGTCTGGCTAATACTGTTTTGCTGAGGACATCTATTCCCTCTGGCTCTTACAATCTGTCTGCCCCCTGTTCCTTAATGATTCCTGAGCTTTGGAAGGAAGGGATGTGATACAGATGTTCAATTTAGGGTCGAGCACTCTGAAATTTCTCTCTCTGCATATTGACTAGTTGTGGGTATCTATATTAATTGCCATCAACTGCAAAAGAATCTTCTTTGGTGAGGGTTGAATGATGCACTAATCTATGAGTATAAAAACAAGAACTTAGGAGGCAGTTTATTACCGTGATCATTTAGCAGAATAATAGTACTGTGTAGCAGGAATCTTAAAAGTTCTTATTAATAAAATCAAACCCGAGCAATTATTGGGTCCATGCGGTAGATCAGAGAGACAGAACAAGCCACAGCTATCTCACCTCGCCGGATCCTCAGCTGGTCCTGTTTCCTCAGGTTGGAAGCCTCTGAGTCCTTATCCAGAATGAATCTCAGCTGAACTGTGTTGCTCAAAGCCTGAAAGCTTAAGCCAAATGCTTAACCAGCCAAATCTCTAGTTCTGTCCTCACGCTTATACCACCACTCCTGGATTAAGGTGGCTTTCTGGATTAAAGCGTGTCACCTGCTTGGCTATTTCCAATGTGGCTTGAACTCACAGAGATCAGAGGGATTTCTATCTCTGGAATGCTAGGTAAAGGTGTGAGTGCCACATTTTTAGCCTTGTATCTAGTGGCTGTCTTTCTTGACCAGATAAATATTAGAGTAACAACAGAAACAATAACACAGTATGGTTCTCCTCTATGACCTGTGTAGCCACAGGTTCTTGGCTTAGTGATTCCAGGCATGGGTTCCATCTTGTAGAGTAGGCTTTGGCTCTAAGGATAAAATTGTTGGTTACATGTATAACATCTGTACCACTATTGTACCAATGGACACATCTTACCAGGCCATTCCATGTCGTAGCTCAGAGTTCACACTTGAGTAAGCTGGTGGATGATTTTTTTCTTCCTGGGTAGAACACATAAAACCTTCCAGCACTATGAAATCCAGTCAGTTGGGAGGAAGCTTCCAGGTCAGTACCAGCGTGAGTTCTCCTCATCCTGTGACTCAGGTATGTAGTGTTTTCAGCAATAGGGTCTTACCATCTAGTTCTCAGTGGTAACCAAGAGAATTGACGATAGTTTGTAATGTTTGGGGGGGGGCAGGGCTTAAAGGATCACACTGATAGACAGCTCAGAAGAGAGATAGTCCATGCCTGGTACTGATTTATTTATTTGTTTTTCTATTTGATAGCCTATGGTGTCTGGAGGAGACATTGTCCTCCCATCACAGGGTAACTCCATTTAAACCCCTTTATACATAGTGTGTTTACATTAGGAGGCTTCTACTGTAGTAGGTTTCCAGATGGCATTTTCAAAGGTCTTCACTGTTATCCTTCCCCACACCCCTTCTCTACCCTGCCCTCTCACCCCTCACCCCATTTAACCCCTCCTGTTTTGTTATCCTCCGTTCTCATCAAGTGGTTTATGTTTTACATGTGGTTCGTGTGGACTACACTGATTGATTTCCAAGCATTGAATCAATCTTGCATCCCTAAAATAAACCCCACTTGGTCATGTGGTATTAATCTCTTAAAGATTTCTAAAATTTGCTTATTGATATCCTGTTAAGGATTTTTTGGCATCTGTACTCACGAAGTTTGCAGGATTTGGGCTCTATTTTTGGTTTTATATCAGGTAATACCAGTTTCATAAAATAAGTTGCAAAGTATCCCCTTCTATTTGGGGGGAGGAATTGTATGAAGTTTATGTTAAATCACCTTTAAACATCTGGTAGAATTCTGTTCAGAGAAACTATCTGGCCTGGAAGTTCTTCTCAGGGAGCTATAGAGCATGGTTAACATTTGTATTTTAGTTCCAGGGCTAGTAAACGTTTTGTCTTGGGTGCTTGTGGAAGTTGGAATTTTCACAGAATAGATCCATTTCCTCAAAATTGCCCAACTTGTGTATGAAATCTCATTTGTTGTCTGTGTGATGTCTGTACCAGCTCTAGTTTTATCTTTTAGTTCATTTGAGATGCTGGCAGCCTGTGCTACCTCGTTGACAGTCTTGATACAAGTTTGTCAATTTTATTGAGTTTTCCAAAGAACCTGTAACTTTGGGGCTAGAGAAGGGAAAATGGAGATGCGGGGTGAGGAAGCCATTTCCATCTTTCTTTTCCAGGGGCTGATGGGAAGAGTGGGTGGAGGTGGAAGAGAAAAGCCCCAGGAGGAGAGAGGAATGTTAGGACAGATACTGTGAATCTATCGATGCTCTTTCTACCCCCAGGCTCCTGGGGAACGGAGCTGGAGGTCTTGAGGAAGGCAACCCTTCCCCCCAGCACTTCTTAGCTTCTCTTGGAAGGGGCCCTGGATCAGGTGGAGTTTGGGGTCCATGGGAGGTGTTATCCAGAAACCTCACATGCCCTGTTCAGAAGAAACAGAGAAGGATACTGAGTCCCTCAGCTGTCCTGAGGGGATACACTCCTTCCCTTCATCAGGAACTCTTCATTTGCATCTCATTTGCATCATATTGGCATTGCATTTGCATTGCAGGATGCTAGGTCAGGAGGAAGCTTTTTTTGGAAAGGCTTCCAGTGGACAATCAGATCTGCTACAAGGACCCAAGTGTTCTTTCTTAGTTGTGAAGATAACATGGCTTGGACAGGACCCAGTTGACCAGTTGTCTTGCCTGGCCTTGGCTGTGTCCAGTCCTAAGTGTGTCAGGCTGGGATCAGGAAGGGCAAGTTTCAGGAGCACGGGACCTGACAGCACAGTGGGGCCCCCCATTTACTAGAAGAACCTGGCTATTTTCCACATATAAATATATGAGGGGAAAGTTTCCCAGACCTTTTGGAGTTTAAACAGCTCTTATAAAATGGCATTTTGATGAGCTGAGCATAAACGAATTGGAAACATTCAGATAACATTTCCCAAGGGCTTAGAAACGGAGGAAAAAAGTGCTTGGCAAGAGGTCTGAGGGGCTGGGCCAAGAGCCTGAAAAATGATTTGAGACGTTGTGATGAACCCAAAGTACCACCAGCTTCTCCCATCAGCTACTTCAGACAGTCCAGAGAGGAGGCCTTGGGCAGAAGGGAGAACTACTTTCTCCCCCAGAAAGTAACAGGAACCACTCTGAAGCCATGGTCATTTGCAAGGAACTTCCCACCTGGGCTGAGTTTATTGCCAGCATCCGGCCATCCACCCATCCATCCACCCATCCATTTGTACATCTATCTTACAGTCTGTCCATCTACCTACCACCTATGTTCGTCTGTTCACCTATATCCATTTGCATATACCCACTAGCCCACTCATGCACTCACCCACCCACATAGCCAGCCAATCAGCCATCCACTTTCCCTCCCTCACTGAACACTCACCCTGTATGGCTCTGGGAGACTTGGCAACAAGGCTCACCTATGTCCTTCCAGAAGTCAACGGGGTGGGAGAATCTTGAAAACAAAGCCTTGAGAGGCCAGTCACTGCAGGAGCCTTCAGAAGCTTGACACCCCTGCAAGACCATGAAGGCAATGAATTTGCTACAAGTTTCTGGTGTCACCCTAGCAGAGCATTCTGCTGCCTCCATGTCAGATCAAGGATCCCCAAATCGAGATGTTACTTGGGATAGAAGGGAAAGGAAAGGGCTCAGTTTACCCCAAGCCCAAACCTGCTTTAGGACTTTGGAATGCAGATATTTCATCAGCGAGGTGGTCATGTTTGCTGGGGTAGAGACCTGTCCTATAAATATTGTTCACACCCCTGTGAAACCCCTATCAAAACTCTGTGGGGCAGGTAGTCATGTTCTTCCTCAGAACATGGAGGCTGAAGGCAGACCTGTCTGGACGGGGAAATAACTGAGACCTGAATTTGGGACCATAGTCTGGATCAGGTGACGGAGCATCTTCTAAAGGGTAAGAGCAGAGTCTAGGACCCACAAGTTGCCAAAAAGTTTAGGCTGTATTACTGGGCCAGGCAATAGAGTATTTGACCTTAACTTTAAAGAAAATTGCTGGGAATAGCAAGGCCCAGGGAGATCTTTTTTGGTATAGAAGACAGAATCTTGGAAGGGACTTGGGAGGCCTTATTTCTGATAACACTGACCCTATCTTGTCCCCAAAGGGAACTTTTATAACATGGATTTTTTTTCTGTCTTGGATGTAAATATACTTTGGGTCAGTAGTATATATTTAAATGCATAGAGTCCTGGAAAAATATTTCAGCCTCCTTTTCTTTGCCCATTCCTCTCACTTCTCAAAGGAACCACCTGCCAGTATCCTGCACTGGTGAAGGGATTATCTAAATGGTGTTTCCTCACTATCTTGCTTCTAAACACAGTCACTACAATACAGTATCTGTGGATCCGCACGGGAGCTGAGAGCCATCGTGGTAAACAAAAAAGGCCCTACTGATTCCTAAATGTCTTCAAGGGGTCATTGGCCCCCTGTCTCCAAGCCTAACAAAACCCACTTGTGGGAATGACATATTCCAAACATCATATGAAGGCAGGCACACTTGTCAGGTCTCTGTTTGGTAAAAGGATGCTACTAACTCTCCTGCTAAGAACATATAGAACATTGTAGAACTTCTCTGGTTCATCCAAAACGAGCCCTTGGAAATACGACATATTACAGTGGTGCTCCTTGCTTTTCCACATGCTCGGAATAAGAAAATGGCTGTCATATTCCAAAGCAGCAACCACTAAAAATATATTCTAGGAAAATAAAAGGGGTGATGCTCTGAAAGGCCAGCTGTGGTGCCTTTACTTCACACAGCTGGTTTCTAAATGGAGCCATGAAACATATGCCACTTGCCAACCACTAGGTGGATAAAAGACCAGACTGTCCTTCACACCCTTGGACACCCTGCGTTATCCACAAGTTCCCTGGACATAGCCTGTCGAAGAAGTCACCAAGACCTGCTACTCAACTTCAGTTACAGCGTGAGAAAGCCCCCAGGTTCCTTAACTGTGTGACTGTTCCCAGAATTCTGAGGCACTGGGACCTGTGTGTGGGATGTGAGTGACGAGATCAGGAGCCCTGTCCTCAGCCAGGCTGGGACATCCAGCCATCAGCCGTGGGTCAATGTCCCCAGAAGAGGCTAGGAACAAAGCTGGGTTTCCTTTAGCACTCACTAACCCAAACTCGGCTCACTTATTGCGTTAGTCAGCGTACTTTAGAGGATCAGAACCGATAGAATGAGCCGGGCGGTGGTGGCGCACGCCTTTAATCCCAGCACTCAGGAGGCAAGCCAGGCGGATCTCTGTGAGTTCAGGCAGCTGGGCAACCAATGAGTTAGAAAGGTGCAAAGCTACACAGAGAAACACTGTCTCGAAAAAAAAAAAAAAAAAAAAAAAAAAAAAAAAAAGAACCGATAGAATGAATCTCTCGATGTAAAAAGATTTATTAGAGTGGCTTACAGGCTGTGCTCCAGCTAGTCCGACAATGGCTAACAACTGAAAATCCAAGAATCCAGTCGTTTTTCAGCTCAGGAGGCTGGATGTCTTAGCTGGTCTTCAGTAGATGTCAGAATCCTGGAAGAAGTAGGCACTAACCAGTGAAGGATTAAATTTGCCAACGAGAGAAGCTTCCTGCTTCTATGTCCTTTAAATAGGCTGTCACCAGAAGGTGTGGCCCAGATTTAGGGCGGGTCTTCTGACCTCAAGTGATCTGAATTATTTAAGGTGAGTCTTCCTACTTCCAAAGATCTGGCTAACTAAAAATCCCTCACAAGTGTAGCCAGTGGCTTGGGTTTCCAGTTCATTCCAGATGTGGTCAAGTTAACAACCAAGAATAGCCATCACACTCACGAAAGGAGCCCCACTCAAGAACCCAAGCATACTCCATAGCCGCAGAAGCTCCTGGTGCAAGCTCACTTCTTTCCCAGCCAGCATGCTCTACCCTGGTCTCACTCCATTTGCTTCCTGGGGTGTGACACCAGAGTTTGCACCTGGGGAGTCTGGGTAGCCAAGGCTACATAGTAACCCTCCCCTTAATCCTTGTACGGAGCCTCAGCCCCGTGAAGGAGATGCTGTTAAAAGCCCCAGGCTCCTAGAAGGAAATGAAGGTCTTGGCAGGTTAGTGTGCTCGCCCTAGCCAAACCCTAGGAAGGGAAATTGTTGAGACTAGAACACTGGCGGCCTGGCTGCGAAGCCTCTGGTGGAGCCCATGGTCGTCGGACACAAAGCCACAGGCCTGGATCCTGGGACCTCCCAAACTCTCTGAGCTCTCTCTCAGCTAGAGCTGTTCTACAGTCGGGCAGAGTTGCCTCCTGAAAGGGAAGCCTCACCTTCCCTGAGAGAATCAGACACCAGCGTGAGGATGGGCATTGTCCTGTCGGCAAGGTGGGTTCTGGGACTAGCTGGTGAATGGGGAGGTGGGGGTGGGGTGGGCTACACTGCCCTCCTGTATCTTACTACTTACTGGAAAATGTGCCACTGGAGAAAGAGTTCTTGGGGCTCCCTAATTGCTACTCAGAATGCTATGGGGATAGGACAGGCAAGGGAGACTTGGGGAGCCTTGAGACCACCCACCTGCTTCTCCTCTGCCTTCCTCATCAGTGGGCTGGAAATCTTTGGCCAACAATTACCTGATAGTCTTCACTGTCTGGAAGGACAGTTGCTTCCTGCTTCTTGAGGCTGGCGAGACATGTGACCAGTTTCAGCCAGTTAGGTGTGGACTGAAGGGATAGGTAAATAAACTGGAGCTCTTTCTTCTGACACAGAGTAGTAAACATGTTATCTGGGGGCTCTTCTATCAGTAAGGGTCCCTGGGTGACCCCAGTGAGCAACAGAGATTGGGGTCATGGGTCACAATCAAGGCTGGTAAGTGTGGCGGTTCTGGAGGAAAAGCCAAACCAAGAGGCTTGAATATCCAAGAAAAACATTGCTCCAAGCATTGGGATGACATCCAAATTGTCACATGCCTAGAAAGAGGGGATGCAGAATTCAAACCAGGTCCGCTTACTGAGTGAATGTGTGCTGTCTTCCAGTTACAGCTTATGGTCACAGTTAGAAGGCCAGCCTGCCCCAGGACACAGAGTTTGGGAGGGCACTTGAACATGCTTGAATCTGAGACGTGGGAGGGCTTCCTCACTCCTGGAGTCCACTTTCAACAAGCTTAAGTAGATGGCAGTTTACTAATGTATATTAGAGGCTAAAAGGTCCAAGGTCAGGGTGCCGGGAGGTTCCGTGTCTGCAGAGGGGCTTGTTCTTATTGATGATGTATGTGTCTGTATGGAAGAATGGTGTGTGTGTGTGTGTGTGTGTGTGTGTGTGTGTGTGTGTGTGTGTGTGTGTACACTCTTTGAAGACTCTTTTATAAGGAGATCAATCCAATCTGAGGGTCACACTCATGGCCTGATCACAAACCATTATCCTCAACTTTTAACTCCATCACCTGGGAGGTTTACACCCATGCTCCTCAGATGTGACTGCGCTCATCTACAACCTTGTGGGAAGGCAGCCTTGGGCTCAGCAGGTCTGGCACGAAGCCTTGGGCTCTGCATGTCATCCTGGCTCTCAGGCTGGCTCAGGGAATCACTTCATGTATTGCCTTTTGATGAGCCATGACTCCTAAGAACAGCAAGTGCAGGAGACACCCAGCTAGGGCTACCTGCTCGGGATCCCGATTATCCCTAGAGCACCATTTGGTAGCTTACCATGCCCCAGTGACCCCTCAGTTCTGCTGATAGTCGTAAGTGCTGGGAGACTTTAACACCAGGCCCTGCGCAAACAGCTTTCAGAGTAGGCTGGATTTTATTTGGACTCTGAAATGTTGCCAGCTTGGCTACAGAACGGATTGTCAGCTCCAAAAGAAGTTTCATTTTCTAACATATTGAAACAATTAGAAGTAAAGGACCCTTTCCCACTCTTGTTGAAAAGAAGACAAGGATTGCGTATTCAAATCTAAGCCACCACAATGGCTCCCAAAGTTTCTGCTCCCTGGTGCACCTTCTCCCAACTATGTGGTCAGACCCCAAAGCAGGTGCTGCTGGGATGGGATTTTGCAGGTAGAATTAGGTCTCAATAGACTGATTATCAGGGAAAGAGATTATCTTGAGGAAGTCCGGGCTAACAGGGTATTCACTGTGAAGAGGCCAAGCTCTTCCTGGCGAAAGATGCCAATAGTGAGAGCAATTGATGTGAGGAGGACGCTCTGCCATTGCGTCTGAAGATTGGAAGGGGCAATATGGCAAAGGATATGGGTGGGAGCCAATCACATCTTACAGTTCTTGGGGACTTTAATCCTACTGGTCACTCATCCTGCAACTTGAGGGAAACTGACCAAACAGTTCCTTGAGAGTCTAGAAAGGAAGTCTACTATCTCTATGCTTTGATTTCGGCCTTCTAAGACCGAACAAAGACTCTAACCATGCTGTGTCTAGACATCTGACCCAATGAACTGTATGTGACCCATTGGTGTGGTTTTAAGTAATTAAGTGTGTGACACTTGAGTATTCAGCCTTATAAAACTAATACAGCCACAAAGGAACTTTAAAGCCTCAGGGACCATGTGGTGGGACTGTGTGAGTGAATGACAGTGTTCGTCATTTATATCCACCTAATGGCTGCTACTGTCACATCACAGACTTAGAACTGAAAAGCCAGAATGTTTACACCTTAAAGTGAATGATTTTTTTCCATGTGTATATGCGTGTGTGTGTGTGTGTGTGCGGTGTGTGCGCACTACCTGTGTGTACGAGTGTGCATATTTATCTATGCATGTGGAGGCCCACAATGGACATCATCTAGGGACCCTGTCTCAACTGTCCAGGCACCAGAATCACAGGTGTCCCAGTCTGCTCTCTTGGCATTTGAGTAGCCTCTGGGAATCTTACAGTCCTCAAACTTCTGGGCAAACATTTTATCCACTGAGCCATCTTCCCACCCCAAAGCTAATTTTATTTTAATATAAAATTCTGCTTTAAATTATGTTTATGAGGGGTTATTTTTTAGTTAACATTTTTATTTTAAATTATGTAGTGTATGTGCACATGAGTGTAGTTACTAAAAGAGGCCACAAAAGGGTGTCGGATCCCCTGAAACTGGAGTTACAGGTGCCTGTGAGTCACCTGACATGGGGACTGGGAACTGAACTCTGGTCTTCTATGTGAACAATCACGATCATTGAGCCGTCTCCCATCATCTCTCCAGCCCCTACCACACCCTAAGCAAAGCTTTTTTAGATGTAAGATGTGGTTGCTCCCTTTTCTTGCAGGAAAATCCTGGGGCTGATGGAAGGGAGGAACTGTTAGCTTGCTAAGGTAATTGCACCTGTAAAGACCATGGCAGAGCTTTAAGTATGGTGTTTACGTTGTTCTGCTCAGTCCAGGAGGAAAAACACAGTTTAAAAATAGTTGGCTGACCTATCGTGTGCACTCAGGGAGGTGAGGATGGAAGTCTGGTACTGATGCGGAGGTTGGGTCAGAATGTGGTCATAGGTCAAATGTTGGTTCTCCTTGTGGTTAAGCCTGTTTATTCTTGTTTTAAAGCAGTTACTTAGGCGAGAGCTATATACAGGTCATCTGTTTTGCCCAGGTGTATTAGGGATAGCATTTTGTGTGGGAGCTTGAAGGAAAGACACCCCGGAATAGTATGTCATTGCTCTGGGCACCCCAGTCTCTGTCACTGAGATTTGCCTTTAAAGATGCTGAAAATCGTTAAGGGAGGGGAATTGTAGAACACAGTTGATATGAAGGGGAAGAGGGATGGGGTGATCAAGTGAAGACTCACAGGAATGTAGGGCCGTAATATGTAGGGGGTTGGTGTATAACTAACACCAAGAATATTTGAAAAATTCCTATGGAAATCTATTTTATAAGCATACAAAACATATATTCATACCAAAGTTCAATTGGAGTTAGCCTACACAGAAGCCGTTAGCCACCAAATAAATATCCCAGCACCAGGCAGGTGTGAGGTACCTTCTTTCACGTTGTTGGTCAGAGCTGTCCTGGAGACCCCCCAAAACAATACTTTTGCCATGCTTCTGTTTGCTCACCAGAACTTGATGATAAGACACTATTGCTGAAGATATCGCACACATGAATCACAGGACATGGAGAAGTCAAATTGGTGCTGACCGGGAAGCTTGCTCCCTGACAGCTGGCTTTCATAGTTTCAGAAGGTGCTTGTAGGCTGCCTGGGGGAGAAGTCATCAATAGTCTCACCCAGCTACAAGTTCTGTGAATTATCACAATGACTAATGTGGGAAGGTATGCCCATGAGAGTGGTAGGGGTATGAATACTCTAGGGTAACCACTTTCTGATCACATTTAATGCTCACTCTACAGGAGGAAACATGTCTGGTACTGTAAATCTGGCCAAGAACCTGTGGCTGGGTAATTCACAGGACCCCGGGCTGAAACTACTACTATTAGTATGCTACATGGATATAGTGTTAAAGTGCTTTCTAAATTTGTATCTCTCTACCCATAGACTAGTGAGCCCTCAGACCTCTTCAGAGAAGCACCCCCCCCCCAGTGATGGTGGTTACCACAGACACTCACAACTGAGGGTGCTGTACCGCCTCATATCAGGAGGAGGTTTAGGTTATTGGGTGTCGCGGTTTCAATCTAAAACATCAAAGTGCAGAGAATAATTGTCTTTTCAGTATTCAGCCATATATGGGACATCTAAGTCACACCCCTTTCCCTCCGAAGCTCAGGCATCATTGTAGAAAAGGGAGCAGAAAGACTGTAGCATGTCAGAGCTGAGGTGGTGCCAGCACCTGGGACCCAGATGCAAGAACTGTGTTTGCTCCATTTTAGTCTCACTTTCCCCTGAATTTCCCCTGATATCCACCGATTCCTCTCTCTATTGTGGAATGTTTCCTCTGTGCATTGCCATTGGATGTCAGCAACTCATTTTAAAAATTCTTTTTCATGGGTCACAATTAAGAAATTACCTCATGTCTCAGGAAGAGACTTTGGACTTTTGAACAGTGTTACCATAGTTAAGACTATTCCTTAGGACCAAATGAATGCACCGTGAGATGTCCGTTAGCCTGCGAGGGTCAGAACATTATGTCTTGACTCCAGAATGTCCTCCACAGGCTCCTTTTTATGTTTAAGTACTTGGCATTCAGCTGGTAACACTGTTTGGGGAGTTGGTGGAGACTTTGGGACCGTGACTTAGCTAGCAGAAGTAAATTGCTGGGGGCGGCCCTTGAAGGCCATAGCTACTTGTGGTGTTAGCTCAAGCTCTCCCTTTCCTGTTCTGCCAAGATGTGAACAAACCGTGTAATAAACACCTGCTGACATGATGGGTTCCACTTCTTGAGCCAGAAGCCAAAATAAACCCTTCCTTCATTAAGTTGTCTTTGTGAGGCTTTCTGTTGTAGCAACAAGCAAGGAACTAATGCACCGGGGAAGGAGTGAGTAGACACACCTACCCAAGACGTGATGTGACCTGATTGGAGATGTGACAAGCCCTGTCAATGGGAGCATGCAAAGACCAGAAGGACCGGGACCATGTGAACATGATTGCTAAGGTCTACATTGGAGGAGGGAGCCTGGAAGGCAGAGAGAAGGGACTGGGTGATGGATTGGATGGAGGTCGTGTGGCGCAGAGGGGCGATCCTGATGTAGGCTTGCAGACGTACAAATGGATGGATGGAGGAGCAGGCAGCTCAGCAGAGAGCTGTGGTTAGAGGAGGCTAAGCCAAGTTCCAGACTTGATGTTTTTGACCTGCTGAGGACAGTCAGCTGGAGAGACTTGCAGTGTGTTGGGGAAATGTCCAGTGCTAAGGAAAGGGGCACGATGGACCAGGAAGTGCCACTATTTGTTATCACTTCTTCCACACTCATTTTTATGCCCTTATCCTCTGACCATCTTTTTCCTTGTGAATGTTGCAGGGTTGCTGAAATGTATTGCCCAAGTCCGATGGCTTGTAATAACAGGAATTTGTTTTCTCACAGCTCTGGTGACTTGATGTCTGGAATTGAGTCACCAGTGTGAGTGTGTGAGCAGGGGTTGTCCTCCTGGTTAGCTCAGAGTTATTGGAGAATTGCCTCAATCATATCAGCCTGTGGATATGTCTGCGGGAGAATTTGCTTGCTTTCTCACTGACATAGGAAGACCTAGCCCATTGTGGGCAGTACAATCCTTAGGCAGGGGTTATGTAAAAAAGCGAGCTGAGCAAGAGCTGGAGAGCAAGCCAGTAAGCGAAGTTCCTCTGTGGTCTCTGCTTCAGTTCCTGCCTTGAGTTCCTGCTATGACGTCCCTCAGTGATGGCTGTGAGGTAGAAGTATAAGCCAAGTAAGCAGTTTCCTCTTGTGAGTGGCTTTTGGTTATAATGCTTGTCAAAGAAACTTGAAGTAAATGAAAACAACTATGTTCCCTAAAAATGTCCCAGGGAGACTCCTTCCTTGTTTCTTCCAGCTGTTGCTGGTTGCTGCTGATCATCCGTGTTCCGTGGCTTGTGGCTGTGTCTTGGTTCTTCACTTGGTCGTCTTACCTGGCTGCCTTTGTGTCTCTGTTCTTTATACGGACGTTGGACGGAGGGCTCACTCTGTCCCATATGGCCTCACCCCAACTCATTTTATCTGCAGACTCTATTTCCAAATAACACTCTGAGATTCCACACGGACCTGAATTATTTTAAAATTTATTATATTTGGTGTGTGTGTGTGTGTGTGTGTGTGTGTGTGTGTGTGTGTGTGTCTACGTGTACAGATGTGAATGCAGTGCCTGTGAAGGCCAGAAGAGGGATCCCTAGAGCTGGAGTAACAGACATTTGTGGGCTGACCCATGTGGGTGCTGGGAACCAAACTCTGGCCCTCTACAGGAGCAGCAGGCTCTCTTAACTACCGAGCCAACTCTCTGCTTCGATACAGCGCCTGTCAACTGAGGACACCATTCTCGTAACGTGCATCACGAAGTCCAGGTGTATAGAAGGCAGGTGCGATCGTAGGACCTCGACTGAATCTGAATGGGTGGTGGCATGCTGTCCTGAGGTTGAGATGGTCCGTTGGTGTGACATAGGTCTAACATGAGCAGGCTCTGGTACTTGTCAATTTTTCATGTGAGGTAGACACAGAACTGAGTGGCTGTACAGCAGCCCCCAGAGAAGCAAGTCTTTAAAATTTATTTTTGAGACAGAGTTTCATTCTGTAGACCAGGCTGGCTTTGAACTCACAGATATCCACCTGCCTCTGCCTCCCAAGTGCTGGGACGAGGGATGTTCACTACTATGCCCAGGATGAGTGAAGACTTCTGCAGCCTCGGTCTTCTCCCACTCCTGGCTCAAACCCCTGGCCCATGTTTTCTGGATCCTTCACTGAGTCTGTTTTCCCTCAGACTTTTCTAAGAGGTAAGCTTGTGGGGAACACACATTTGGGCAGAGGCCTTCAAAGAGGAGGACTTGGTCTCCGTCCAGAGTCCATTGGATTTTCATTTCAAAAGCACAGAGGAAAATCCAGACTAGAGGCAAATCATATTCCAAAAAAAGTAAAATCCTATTTCTGGGGGGTCAGAATTCCCGCTGTGCCAGCATCCCCTAAAAAAACTGAAAGTTGCCTTAGAAACGGGAGAGGTCACCTCGAAGGAGGCTAGAGTCCGGGTGCTGCGTGGCTGTCGTTTGTTAGTAACTGACCTCCAGTTCGGTCCTCAGGATGCCGATGGAGACGACGCCAGGAGTTGCGGCTTGCCAGGGTTAGGGTCCCGGGGAGCAGAGGTCCTGGATGCCGTCCAGCTCTTGCTCCTGTGCGCCTGCCCTCTGCAGCAGCAGAGCTGCAGTCAGATATGGTATGGAGACTACACTTTGGAAGAATGGAGAGTACCTCACAGCACAGCCAGACCTGGGAGAGTTCAAGTTCATTCAGTGTTGGCTGCCCTGTTCTCCGGTGGGCCGCTTGCTAGGCGGCACACACTCGCCTCCAGGACTCAGAGCCAAGGGTCTCTGCAGCAGGGGTCACAGCTGTCTTGGGCTGTAAATGGATTCTCTCACTGAGTCCCGGGAAGGACCCTTTTAACGAATCATTTGACAAACACGCAGTTTGTTTTCTGTTGCCGTAATGAAACACCACAACCCAAACCAGCTTGGGGAGGAAAGGGTTTATTTCAGTTTACAACTTTCAGGTCACAGTCCATCACTGAGGGAAGTCACGGCAAGATCTCAAAGGAAGAACCTGGAGGCAGAAACTGAAGCAAAGGCCATAGAGGGGTGCTGCTTATTGGCTTGCTCCTCATGGCTTGCTCAGCCTGGTTTTTTTTTTTTTTTTTTTTCAAGACAGGGTTTCTCTGTGTAGCTTTGTGCCTTTCCTGGATCTCACTCTGCAGACCAGGCTGGCCTTGAACTCAAAAAGATCCGCCTGCCTCTGCCTCTTGAGTGCTGGGATAAAGGCATGTGCCACCACCTCCCGGCTCAGCCTGTTTTTTAAAAATGTATCCCAGGACCACCTCCTCAGGCATGGCACTAGACACAGTCTGTATTCTCCAACATCAATCATCAATTAAGAGAACGCCCTGCTAAGTTGCTTACAGGCCAATCTGATGGAAACAGTCCCTTGGGTGAGATCCCCTCTTCCCAGGTCTATCTAGGTTTGTGCCAAGCTGACAAAAACCAAATAGTAATACAAACAAATGTCCCAGGGGAGGGCACAGGATCCCATCAGCAGGGGCAGTTTGGAGACCTCCCCTTCTGCTCTTTCCCAGGCTGTGTTCAAAGCCACTGAGGCCTTTAAGAAGCCTGAGGCCGAGTGTGACTCCATGGCATACTGCATGTTTCATGCGAAGGAGGTATTGGTCTGATTCACCACTGAGGGGAAAGGAGCAGCCGAGGGTGTTCAGTTGGTAGAGTGCTTTCCCAGCATGCACCAAGCCCTGGGTTTTAGCTCTAGGACTACATAAACTCAGAGTGGTGGTACATATCTCCAACAGTTGGGACATGGAGGCAGGAGGATCAGGGCTTCAAGGACATCTTTGCCTACGAAGTCAGTTCAAGGACAGGGAATGATAAAGGAGATTCTGTCTCAAAAAGAATAGAAAAGAAAAAAGGCTAGCCCTGCTTATCACAATAATGTGCAATGCTTATGAAGAGTATTAGGCACCCTTGCCCTTAGAATTATCCTACCAAATTCTTGCTTCCTAGGGGATGAGTCCAGAGAAAAAGCATGGCAAATCTGGCTTTTCAGAGAGCCTGCCAGCCAAGAGTGTAGCAAGGCTGCCCCTGCTGTCAGATCCAGGGGACCTGAAGTTCACTTTAAAACTGTGTAAAATCTGTGATCACTAACAACCGACTGTTGGAGGCGCCATTGTGTGGGTAAGAAATGCAAACAGAGGTGATCCCGAAAGTGGCTTTCCTTCTGCTCCACAGAGCTCCAGGGGCCACCACAAGAACATCTTATTTTCCAAGTATCAACACAAGGAAGAAGAACCAGGAATTGGAGGTGAGAGGGTATGGGTTCTACTGAGGCTCCCAGGGTCCCCAGGTTGCCTGGGGCTTCTGAGGGAGGAAGAGCCCAAGAAGAAGCCAAAGGGTAGGCAGCAGAAGAGTTATTTGAGGGCGCAGCCAGGCTGCAGTGGGGCCCAGCATGCATTGCAGATTCCTCCGGCAGCTGAGTTTGTGACTCAAAGCTCATTCCATGTAAACATCAGATGTGGATCTCAGGCTCCCAACAGAAGGCTTTCACAAGTGAAGAGAAGTGAAACTTAGAAATGTCTTTGCTCAAAAGGATGCTTGGCCACCCCTTCTATCCCTCCTTCAGGCACCCTCCCCAGCAACAGTGAGCATCCAGGGCTCTGCCTGCACCAGCAGGGAGCTCAAACCGATCGCATCCACTGGCAACATCCGAGACTCCTGCCCTGTGATCTGTGAGCAGAATGCAGCTGTCGCAAATTGCAGAACGCCAGAGAACCACAGCATTTCTGTGTTGAGATGGGCCCGGAGGTCAGGTCCTTCACTTCTGTACGGTACAGAGATCATCTCCGGGGCTGGTGTGAGGCAATGGCTGAGGCCCCACAGCTAGTGACTGGTGCAGTTTCGGCCAAAGGGTTGCAGGGGGAGCCCCAGCTGAAGTCCCCACTGCGTTAGTTACCAACTTGCATCATCTTGGGGGAGTCACCTGGCCTCCAAAAGCCTGGTTCTCTCAATGCAAAATGGGAATAGTAGTGTCATTTGTTTTAGTACTTGGGTGAGGGTTTATTGTGTAGGAGCGTGGCCTTTCCACCCAAATGGTGAGTTACTCCTGTCTATGAATCAAGAATGAGTTGAGCAAATATTTCCCAGGCCCATTCTCCGTACTCACCAATTAGACCGAAGAGCACTCCCAATCTCCACACTGAAGCTGTGTTGAACAGATGGTAACAGGACCTCAGGGAGCAGGAAGGGCCAGGGAAGGAGGCTAGGGAGCAGGCTGTCTGTTACATAGACTCCTGGGGCTGTAGAGAGTGAAGCAGTTGTAGACCACGGGTGGCATGGTCCATAAAGAGAGCCCTGGACATAAGGGTCCCTGCCTCCAGCCCCGCTGGGTCAGGTGCCTGAACCTCCATGAGAACTCTCTTCTAATCTTGGGCCTTGGTGTCCTACTCATCATACGAGAGAATTCAATCAGATGACACTCCTTTGCTGTCTCCAGTTGATGACGTCCATAAAATGGACAGTCTCTGCATTACCACCGACAACATTGCTTATTGAACCCTTGCTATAATATTAGTAGACGGGGGTGGGGGGGGCAAGGGAGAGATAGAGCAGGAAGGGACATGGTATGTCAAGACCTGTCACCGGGAATAAGACAATGTGGAACCAGGTTGGAAGACTTAATCACAGATGGACATCCAGAGGTAGCCAGGCATGGAGCCAGGGGATGGCTTTTTGCACTCAAGAGTGAGGACTCCTTATCCACTTTGTAAGCCCCAGGCAGCATCTCCAGCCTCTTCAGTTCCAGTTCCATTGTCTGTGTGGTGGGTCACTAAGAGCTTTGGTCTCCCAGGATATCAAAAGGACCAGGTAAAGAAATTCATGAAAAGACAGCACAGGGATACACAGAATAAATGCTTCGTGTGTGCTTGCTGTTATTTTCGAAGCTTTGAGTTTCTTCTGTTTAAAAAGGAAGATGGACATAGCTATTTCTGCTCTGGAAAGAAAAATGAAACAGGGCAATGTGTGCGAAAGTAATTTGGAAATGTAAACACACAGTGCAGTATTATTGTTGGCAGTCTTCTGCTTTGCGCTCGTTGGGCAGGTGGAGGGAACATTAAGGACACGGGGAATTTTATGTGTTGAGTTAGGAGAGCAAGATAGAGACTCACATGCTGGTCACAAGGAAAAAATGGTCTTAAATAAAGCTTGTGTTTTCTCAGCAGATTTGTGGAAAGAACATAAAATCCCGCCCCCCCACCCCGTTATTGGCCTTTTGTTTAATGCAAGAAGGGGAAACTCGATTTAAAGGCCTGCTAACCCCATCAGCAATGTGTAGGTCATACTACTGAGCACTGGAGGGGCGCATTGTGGAGGCGCCTTGTCTTCTTAGTCAATTACTGAAGAATGCTAATCTTGGTAATCCATTAAACATTTAGGAAGCCTCACACTGGGTTAGTCTTGGGATGTCTGTGGCTAAATGGGGCTCCACATGTGTTTCCCCATCTGAGTGGGTGCTAAGGGGCGGTCCTCGGTTAATACAGACATATACACTCACCAGCTATAATACAGACATATACACTCACCAGCTAGAAAGGCTCCAAGCCCTGTTTCTCTTGGTTTCATTTGCAATTTCATCACATAGATGCTAATGAGATGATTGCCATGGGACTGAACTCCATGCTTGCTGTCCTCTGGTCCACAGGGACCCAGTGTTGGGCTGAGCAATTCCAGCTCTCCAGTCGTATATTTGGTTTTTGTAACTACACCACCTCCTCCCTCAAAACTATCCAAGGGGTCACCCCCTTAACATAAACTTAGATTGTTATTGCGGCAGTTACTTAAAGACCCAACAAGAAGCAGTTCGAGGGCTGAAGGATTTACTCTGGCTTATCGTGTGAAGGGATCATTCCATCTTGGCGGGGAAGACCTGGAGACAGGAGTTGCTGGTCACATTGCATCCACAGTCAGGAGGTAGAGACGGATGAATGCTGGTTCTTGCTAGTTTTTGTGGTAACATATTGTGTACCCTAATAAACTGGCTTGAGGATCAGAGGACAGAGCCAGCCGCTAAATTGGACACAGAGCCAGGCAGTGGTGGCACACACCTTTAATTCCAGCACTTGAGATCTCATGCCTTTGCTTGGGAAGCATACATGCCTTTAATTCCAGGAAGTAATATGGCAGGGCAGAGAAAGGTATATAAGTTGTGAGGAAACAGGAACTTACTCTCTTTAGGCTGAGGATTTTGTAGAGGTAAGAACTAGTGGCTGGCTGTTCTGATTCTCTGATCTTTCAGCTTTCACCCTGATATCTGGCTCTGGTTTTTTTTTTTTATATTAAAAAACAATCTAAGATTCGAACAACAAGTTTTCTCCTTTGTATGCAGTTCAGGACCCCAGACTATGGGATGGTTGCTACCTACATTTATTGTGGGTCTTCTCCCTTCATTAACCTAATCTAGAAAACCCTTGTGGATATGTCCTGAGATTTATTTACATGGTGATGCTAAATGCTATCAAGTTGACAATCAACCTTAAACATCCTAATGAACAATAAGGACATTTCCACACTCAGGAACTTACAAGGATGTTAGAGGTTCTGGGCCAGAAGCAGAGGGCAAAGCTTCTGCATTTGTCACATCACAGCTTGGTTGGCACATCCCAGAGTCCTGGTTTGGATCCTGGCTCCTCTTGCTGGGCAGAGCTCTGTGTTGCAGAATGTGGTGTCCTCTATTAGTAAGACTGTGGTAACGACAGGACTGTGTTTGGGAATGACCTTGCTGATTCCACGATGGAGGTGGTAAAGACTTGAGGTAGTGTCTGGCCTACAGTAAGGGAAGAAAGAGCAGGATTCAGGGTGACAGAGGTGCTCAGCGTCAAGGAACACCATGTTGCTGACACATGGCCTAAAGCTCTGAAAAGGGAAGGTTGGTGTAAAAAAAGGGGGGGGGGTAAACAACGCAGACAGCATTCAGAGCACACTAAGAAAACAGAACATGATTGAAAATCCATGGTCTTGGAGCTGGGGAGACAGCCTAGTGGGCAAAATACTATGTGAGCATAAGGACCTAAGTATGGACCCCCTGCAACCATATACAATCTGGGTGTGGCAGCAAGTTCTTGTAACCTCCGGGCTGGGTGGGGAGGGTAGCAGAGATAGGTGGATTCCTGGAACTCACTGGCTACCCAGTCTGGGTTCCGTGAGAGACCCTGTCTCAAAAAGCTAAGTCAGCCGGGGGCTGGCGACATGACTCTGTGGGTTCAGGTGTCTGTAACTAAGCCTGACAACATGGGTTCAATTCCCAGGACCCACACGGTGGAAGGAGAGAACTGACTCTTCACATAGTTATCTGACCTCCTCGTGCACAGTGTAGTATATGATGTCCCATATGTACACAGAATACATAAATAAAAATGATCTCTAAGTGCACAGTGTAGTTTACATGTGATGTCCCACATGTACACAGAATAAATAAATAAATAAAAACGTTTTTATAAAAAGTAAACCAAAGTTAGCTTCTACATGGGCATGCACAGGCAAATGTACTGGTTCACGTGTGTATACACCACACACACACACACACACACACACACACACACACACACACACACGCTGCCTCAACTGGACACTGGTGAGGATGACAGTTGCCTGAACTAAGGCTGTTGCCCTATTTTACAGGGAACCAGAACCTGTGGGATCTAAGGGGTTGGTCAGCCCCTCTCCAGCAGCTCTCTAGCCAGGATAATAAACGATGTGTCCTATTTGAACAGCCCATAGATGAGACACAAACCATCTGAAAGTTTGAGTCATGAGCAGAGGAAGCTCCATCCTCTTGTCCCCGCTGCTTGGGCTCAGGGTTGGCACTAGGCATCCCAGTCATTTTGTACGGTGGATTAAGGAACGGTAGCATGGTAAATCAGAAGCCGCAGTGAGTGATAATACTTCATGAAGAAACTGTTTCGACCTTTACCCTGTGGCTCACAACAAAGGAACCCTCTGGTCAGGTGACCCTGAACAGAGGTCCTAAGGGAAGTGGTGGGTTTGTCTGCGCACTGTGGGAGGACCGAGCAGGAAAGAGTTTACCAGCAGGGTGAACCCTTCCTGCCGGCTGCTGCTATCTTCAGGCGGAGGACAGGAGGGAATTGAAACCATTTGGTCTTGGGACTCTGATTGTGTTTTGTGGATTTGGCATTTTCAATCATTGCTCTGGTTAACTCCTGCCAGGGAGACCAAGCCAGGCATGTATGTGTTTGTGTGTATACATGTGTGTATGGGTTTGTATGTACATGTGCATATATGTGCATTGTGTATGTATATCTTTGTGTGTATGTATATGTGTCTGTATGTGTACATGTATATATGTGCATGTGTATATGTATATTTTTGTATGTGTGTATATATGTGTCTGTGTGTATACGTACAAATGTGTGTATATGTCTGTATGTTTGTATATGTATGTGTCTGTGTACATGTCTGTGTACATGTCTGTATGTGTATGTCTCTATGTATGTTGCCCTTTGCTGTGTAAAGAGAAGACCAGCCAAGAGCAAACCTGGAGCCCCCAGGGCTCTCTTACATTCAAACATTACCTTGTCCTCTAAATTTTATTTATTTAAGTTTTATTTTTTAATGTGCATGTGTGTGTAGTGTGCATGTGCAAGTTGCTCGTGTGTGAGCTCACGTGCATGTGTGTGAGCTCACGTGCATGTGTGCGAGCTCATGTGTGCGTGCACAATGTTGACCTCAGATGCTTTGCTGCCTGTTCTCTGCGTTGTTCTTTGAGTCAGGTCTCTCAGTAGAACCCGGAGATGGCTGGTGTGGGCTAGTGTAGCCAGCCCTGTCTCAGCCTTCGGGCGCAGGAATTACGGGCAGGCTGGCACATGTTGTTGGTATCGGATATCTGAACACCAGCCCTTCATTTATCCACCGGCCCATTTCCCCAGCCCCTTCCTTGTCCTTTTAATGGACAGTTAGTGCAGCAGAGCAGAAAGGTGGCTTTGGAGCAGGATGGCTGCAGAAGCCAGGGCCTTCTCTCCATCTTTCTGCCCCACAGAGCAGCGCACTTCCCCATGCAGCATTTCCCCAAGACAGAATCCCTCTTCCGTCCCTCTCCAGTGTCCCTCTTTAGCACTGACAGACAGGGCCCCAGCTAAGAATGGCTTTGCTTGCCATTGAAGGGTTGGGTCAGAACTGCTGCGTACCATACAGAAGCTCATGAAACCCACAGAAGGGAGACTGGGCGCCCCAGCTGCACATGCCATGACGGTTGTCAGTGGCTTAGAAAAAAATGAAAATAATGAAGAGCGGGACTCTTGAGAGAACGATTATCATGGCATTGTCAGTCAGTACCGGCAGAAGGAGAGGCAGGTGCCATAAAGTGTTCGAAAGAAATCTGGTCTTCAGCAAAGTCTGCAGCCTTGTTTTACCCGCTGAAGACTGTCAGGAGTGAGGGCCTTGAAAAACAATCTTTGAAGGGTGTTGGCAGCTGTATTGTTGGATTTTTCTCTCCTCTCTCCTGGAGCAAAACTCGATGAGTCTTAATGTTTCATAGCATACATCGGCCAGATCTGGGTAAAGAAACTCTCAAAAACAGTCCCTCAGATTGACTTTCTTAGCTTGCTTAAAAAGGAGAAAAACCCATACATGCCGGAAGTTGGGGCAAAGAAAATAAAAGAAAATTATGGTATTTCAGAGAGAAACTCCACACAACAAATGAAAGGCCCAAAGTTGGCAGCCAATGTCTGCAAAGAAGAAATGGGGCGGAGGCTGACCCGGAAGTGATACCGTGGTTGGTGAGAAGCTTTGAGAGCTGAACAAGGTAGTCAGTCCCAGGCAGGTCATGAGGGTGCTGTGGCCATGGGAGTCTCTTGGTATGGTTCTGAGTGCTGTTTTTAGTGAATAATTGGCTGTGCCCTTTATTGACAACCAATTCTTAATCATCCTTGTGAACGGAAGTCAGTATCAGAGCTCTAGGTTGACCTTCTGGAAGTCTGAAGTTACAGATGAGGAAAGCAAGGCTCAAGAGGGCAGAACAGATTCTCTGAGGTTCCCCACTCAGTGGGATTAGGCCAGGTGGTATGTCAAGGCAGAGTCTGAAGATCCAAACTGTCTGAGGCTGGACAGCCAGCCAGATAGTCAGCCCTGGACACCACGCTTTCCTAGTTGCCCCAAGAACTCAGTTGTGACTGGGTCACCAACAGGGAAGTGCTGAGTGGAGGAGAAAGTTCTGGAGATGGGAATAGGATTCATTTCCTTTACCCCGATTCAGTGTACAGGAACCTGGGGTTCTCTTCCACATGAGGGATGTTTGTGAGGCTATACTAATGGCCACCCCAGAATGAAATAATGTGCTTAATAAAACTTTTAGGAATCAGAATAATTCTTATGTCATGTGCTTCCCTTTATGCAGAACTCTGTATTGCAGTGGTTGATACACAAAGTTTTGTAGGGTGATCTGGGAAGGAGGAAGGATCAACAGTGAGGCCCGTGTGCCCTTCCCTGGGATGCTGTTCCCGAGAAAACTATGTCTGACCACTTAAGTTCAGCATCTCCTGATCCACATACACACTGAGCAACTGCAGTGTGTGTTTTTTATTTTCTCCTCATCCCTCATCCCTGTGGAACTGAGCACTTCTCGTCCGAGCATGGAACGAGGGCCCCCTTTGTGGTTGTGGTCTTCGAGGGAGCTGGCTCTGTCACTGTAGACAGAGAAGGGTGATTTGAGAAAAGCATTAATAATGGACTGTATACAAGAAAGTAATGTACTTGCTAATCACGACCCAAATGACCTCCACATGCTCCAAATTGTTTGTCCCTTTCTTCATTGCTTTTGATGGCTGATGTTTACAACCCCCACAGTGATGCAGAGTTCATCCTTTGAAGGAGAGGAGCTGTAACCTCAGAGTAATTCTTTCCATCGGTTCAGGTTCATGGGTTTGGAGGACTTTACATCTGGAACTACTCCAGCCCTTAGCAGCAAGGAATATTCATGCTCACCAGCTGCCTCTGGAATGTTCTAGATAGTAAGGAGAAGAGAGAGAGAGGCCTTGATGGGACAGTTGGCCTTCTGTATTCAAAGATTCTGCACACATGGATTCAACTTGTGAAAAAAGTTGCAATTGTACGGAACAGTTCCAGATTTATTTTCTTACCATTTTTTTAAACGATATGGTACAACAGCCACTTACACAACTTCTACTTTGGATTATGTGACATGAGTCATCTCTGTGACTTAAAGTACACAAGGGTGTATTTATAGATTGTGTGCAAATATGGCTTTAGCATCCAAAGATGGTCTGGGAACCTCTTGATACCAAGGTAACTTGTCCAGCTCATGGGATTGTTACCCTGTCTCTGATGAGTCACTTCTTAGTGGAGGTAGCCTTGTGGCTTGGGGGACTCTCCCTCCTCTGGGTACTGTGTAGAGCAGTGGGTAGAAACCCCACTGCAGGTGATTTTCTTTATTGATAATCTGTTCTGCAAAGGTTTTCATTTACATGTAAATGTAATGTAATGGCCAATGGAGTTGACCATTATTGTAGACTAAATAGCAGTATGTGAGACTGTGGGTGAATCAAACTTTCCCAAATGTATATGTGCTGGGGATGTCTTTCTATATGCTGTGAAATGTGTTACTCTGATTGATTGATAAATGAAATGCTGATGGACCAGTAGCCAGACAGGAAGTATAATGTAGGCAGAATAAGCAGAGAGGAGAATTCTGGGAAGTGGAGGGCTGAGTCAGGAGATGCTGCCAGCTGCCATCACCATGAGAAGCAAGATGTGAAGGCAGAACTGGGAAAAGGTACCAAGTCACGTGGCTAAACATAAATAAGAATTATGGGTTAATTTAAGTGTAAGAGCTAGCTAGCAAGAAGACTGAGCCATTAAGCCAAACAGTTTTAATTAATATAAGCGTCTGTGTGTTTATTTGGGTCTGAGTGGGCCCGGGCAGGACTGGAGAAAACTCCAGCTACATATATGAACCTTTTAAAAAGAACATTTCTACTTGATGAAATTTTGTTTGCGATTGCTTCTCTAAAAAATGTTAACCTGTGAGGTAATCAAACTGAATTGAATTTTTTTCCCCTGTGGAATACACATTCTCTATGCATGGATTACATACGTTGGACTTGAATTTCCTAAGACTGTTTGTTCAGGAGACAACTTGTCTTGCAGGTATGAACCTGGGTAACTCGTGGGGTGATTTGAACCTGTGCCACCAGGAGCTGGAATAGTGCAGGAATGAAAGGGGCGGGGCAGACCCCAGCTCTACCACCTACCGTCAGTGGGAATTATCAAGGTACCAAAATTCTCTGTGTGTCTGAGCATGTGTGTGTGTGTGTGTGTGTGTGTGTGTGTGTGTGTGTGTGTGTGGTGTATGTAGAGGTCAGAGGATAGCTTCAGGTATTGTTCCTCAAGCCTTAGCCAGTTTTTTTGTACTTTTTTCATTTTCATTTTCTGTGTAGGGGTGTTTTGTCTATATGGGCACCACGCACACACAGTGCCCTTGGAGGCCGGAAGATGTCAGATCTCTTAAAACTGGAGTTACAGATGGTTGTGAGCTGTCCTGTGGGTGCTGGGAGCCAATCTCAGGTCCTCTGGAAGAGCAGTGCTCTAACCACTGAGCTATCTCTCTAGTCCATGGTCTTGTTACTTCTAAGACTTGGTCTCCAGTGGCTTGGGGCCTACTAAGTAGTCTGGGTTGGCTAGACAGTGAGTGGTCCAGGGTACTGCCTGTTCTGCCTCTGCTTCTCCAGTGCAATGTCACAAGGCCGCCACACCCAGAGATGAAAAACATTTGGTGCCATTTTATCTTTTTAGCCGGTACTGGGGATCAAACTTAGGTCTTAAAGCTTGCTGCATGACACTGCATCGTCCACCCCACAAGCATAGTCTATATGTACTTCAGTATTCTCATCTGAACATCACGGATGGAGCTGATAAAACATGTACGATAGATGTGTGGGATTAACCAGGCTAGTGCATTTCTCTGTGCCCGACGCTACCTGACATGAGGCTTACACTCACCCATGCAGCGTCACTGAAGGGGCTGTGACAGTCCCAGAGGCAGCAGAGCGGTACACTAGAGCTCTGCTGTTTCCTCCAGCTCATCTTCGGAGAGAAATTTCTTTCGGGGTGGGGCATGGGGTCGACTCTCCGTACACACACTTCTTCCTTTCATGCTATCAGGAAAGAACTGGAGATGGTTCAAAACCACAGGGAGGAGGCAAAGGAGGCCAAGTTTTCCATGTGGCCTGAGTCAGATTTCCTAAACATCTCTGTCTGGTACTGAGAGCAGCAGCTGCTCCATCTCAGCAAGAACAGGCCCTGGAAGATTTGATAAGTGAGAAATCCGGTCTCACTTCCTGACTCTGCTTGCAGGCTCTGGTCAGCCTCATCCTCAGCTGGGCTGCATTTCACTCACACTCCTAGCAGTGTCTGGTCAGCCTTCCTTGCTTTCTGGAGGCCTTTGGTGGTTTTTTTTGTTTTTTGTTTTTTTTTTTTTTGAGTGTGGGGTAAATCTTTCAACATGCACAGGGGAAAATGTAGACGATGATGAATCAGTGCATCTAAATAATGGGCTTGACCATCCCCGCATGGGGTATGCCCAAGAATCACCTCCTTCAGAAGGTAGCTGCTATTCTGACTCTCATGTTTTGAAAGCAGTGCCCCAGTGTGTCCCCTTCATGCTTGGTGTCTTTCAGACACTAGTCTGTGAGATTCCTCCATAAGGGGGACAGAGTGGTCATTTCACTGCCTATTAATAACATGCACCCTTCCAGCTGTTTGTTGGGGCTATTTGGTTAGTTCCTTTTGAGAAGGGCCTGATTGCATTATTGCTCAGTTGTGACACTGGACTGTCAGTCTTTACCTGGTTTGGAAGTATCCTTTGTGTATGTTGGATGTGAATTCCTCATTGAATATTCATCCTACAATTAACCTTCTCTTATATGCTTTTCTCTCTAATGCAAAACTAATTAGCTTTTTCATCTTCTTCTTCCGAACAGAGTCTTGTTACTTTGCGCTTTCTGAACTCACTTTGCCCTGCCTGAATCACAAGAGATCCTTAATCTGTGATGTGGATTAAAGCGTGCAAGTCGCTAGCAATTCTTCTTTTAAAAAGGGTTATTTTGTAAGAACTAATGTGTGGGTCAGCACGTGTGAGTGTAGGTGCCTACAGAGGCAAGATGAGAGCATTGGATTTCCTGGAACTGAAGTTGCAGACAGTTGTGAGCCACCCAGTAAGGGTGCTGGGGTCCTCTGCAAAAACAGAAAATCTAGGATAGCTAAAAGAATCATGTACATTAAAGCCACCTATGGAGGCATCACTGATCCCTGACCTCAAACTCTACTATAGAGTTATAGTAATAAATACAGCTTGGTATTGGCATAAAAACCAACATGTGGACCAATGGAATCGAATTGAAGTCCCTGACATTAACCCACACACCTATGAACACCTGATTTTTGACAAAGAAGCCAAAACTGTACAATGGGGAAAAAGCATCCTCAACAAATGGTGCTGGCACAACTGGATGTCAATATGTAGAAGACTGCAAATAGATCCATATCTGTCACCATGCACAAAACTCAAGTCCAAGTGGATCAAAGACCTCAATATAAACCCAGTTACGTTGAACCTGATAGAAGAGAAAGTAGGAAATAGTCTCGAATGCATTGGCACAGGAGACCACTTTCTAACTATAACACCAGTAGCTCAGACACTGAGAGTAAATGGGACCTCGTGATACTAAGAAGCTTATGTAAGGCAAAGGACACAGTAAATAAGACAAAATGACAGCCTACAGAATGGGAGAAGATCTTCACCAACTCCACATCTGACAGAGGGCTGATCTCCAAAATATATAAAGAACTCAAAAAACTAGATATCAAAATAGTGAACAATCCAATTAAAAAATGGGAGACAGAGCTAAACAGAGAATTCTCAAAGGAAGAATCTCAAATGGCTGAAAGACATTTAAGGAATTGCTCAACATCCTTAGTCATCAGGGTAATACAAATCAAAATGACTCTGAGATACCATCTTACACATGTCAGAATGACTAAGATCAAAAACACTGAAGACAGCTTATGTTGGAGAGGATGTGGAACAAGGGGAACACTCCTCCACTGTTGGTGGGAGTGTAAACTTATACAGCCACTTTGGAAATCAATATGGTGGTTTCTCAGAAAATTGGGAATCAGTCTTTCTCAAGACCCAGCTATACCACTCTTGGGCATATACCCAAGGAATGCTCAATCATACCACAAGGACACATGCCCAACTATGTTCATAGCAGCATTATTCATAATAGCCAGAATCTGGAAACAACCTAGATGCCCCTCAACTGAAGAATGGATTAAGAGAATGTGGTACATATACACAATGGATTACTACTCAGCAGAGAAAAACAATGACATCATGAAATTTGCAGGCAAAATGGATGAAACTAGAAAATACCATTCTGAGTGAGGTATCCCAGACTCAGAAGGACAAACATGGTACTCATTCATAAGTGGATACTAGATGTAAAGCAAAGGATGACCAGACTACAACTCACAACTCCAGAGAAGCTAGCTAACAAGGAAAACCCAAAGAAGGACATATGGATTGCCCTGGGAAGGGAAAATAGATGAGATCTCCTGAGTAAACTGGGCATGGGGGGGGGCAATGGAGGGTAGGAAATAGGGGATGAGAACATAAGGGGAATGGGATGGAACAGGGATGGAGTGGGAAAGCAATGAAAGAGATACCATGATAGAGGGAGACATCATGGGGATAGAGAGAAACCTGGTGCTAGGGAAGTTGCCAGGAATCCCCAAGGATGACCCCAGCTTAGACTACTAGAAGTAATGGAGAGGGTGCCTGAACTGAACTGGCTCACTCCAGTGATCAGATCAGTGAATAACCTGTCATCACAGAGCTTTTATCCAGTGACTGAGGGAAGCAGATGCGGAGATCCACAGCCAAACACCAGGCAGAGCTCCAGGAGTCCAGTCAAAGAGAGAGAAGAGGGATTCTATGAGCAAGTGCGTCAGGATCAGGATGGGGAAACTTGCAGGGACAACCAAACCAAACTAGTGGGAGCTCATGAAAGTTGGATCAACGGCTATGGAGCCTGCATGGGACTGGACTAGGCCCTCTGCGTGGTGAGACAGTTGTATAGCCTGATCTGCTTTGGGGGGCCCCCTGGTGGTAGGATCAGAACTCATCCCTGGTACATGAGGAGGCTTTTTGGAACCCATTACCTATGATGGGACACCTTGTGCAGCCTTGAGGCAGGGGGAGGGGCTTGGACTTGCCTCTGCTGGATGTGCCTCCCCAGGGGAGGCCTTGCCTTCTTGTGGGGAAAAGTGGGAGGAGTGTTGGGAGGGGGAGGCTGGGGGGGGCAGGAGGCGGGAAGAGGGGGATCTTTGATTGGTGTGTAAAATGAATGGAAAACTTTTCTTAACAATAAAAAAAAAAAGAAAAAAGAGCAGTATGCACTAACTGCTGAGTCTCTTTAATTTATCTCTTCGTGTGAAAACTCTCCTAGCTCAGACTGTAGGATTACTGTCTTAGGGTTTCTATTGCTGTGACGAAAACACCACAACCAAAAGCAAGTTGGGGAAGAAAGGATTTATTTGGCTTACGCTTTGTAATCCATCACTGAAGGAGATCAGCACAGGAACTCAAACAGGGCAGGAACCTGGAAGCAGGACCCGATGCAGAGGCCATGGAGGGGTGCTGCTTACTGGCTTGCTCCTCACGCCTGCTCAGCCTGTTTCCTTCTTTTCTTTTCTTTCTTTCTTTTTTAATTTTTCTTTTTTCGGCTTTTCGAGACAGAGTTTCTCTGTGTAGTTTTGGTGCCTGTCCTGGATCTCGCTCTGTAGACCAGGCTGGCCTTGAACTCACAGAGATCCACCTGGCTCTGCCTCCCGAGTGCTGGAATTAAAGGCATGTACCACGGATGCCCGGCTCAGCCTGCTTTCTTATAGAACCCAGGACTACCTGACCAGGGGTGGCCCCACCCATAATGAGCCTTCTCCCATCAATCACTAATTTAAAAAAGCACCCTATAGACTTGCCTGCAGCCCACCTGTATGGAGGCATTTTCTCCACTGAGGCTGTCCTCTCCAATGACTGGCTTATATCAAGTTGATGTAGCAGTAGCCAACACAATTACTCTCCTGAATAACTTGACCAACAGATACTTCCTTTGCTTTGCCCTCCACCTTTAGTGGACAATAATACTGGAGTTGGTTTTTGTGTGTAGCATCAGGTGGGCATACAGTTCATTTTTCTCTATATGGATATCTGATTGACCCCAAAACTTCTATGGAAAAGGTCTTCTTATCATTTGCTATTACTGCATATGGATCCACATCTGAAGGTCTGTTTCTCTGTCCTGTTTCTCCATTTGTCTACATATTCAAAACAAACAGCATTGTCTTAAGTTCTTTGCAATAGAAATCACCCAGCTTTGTCCTCCTCCAAGATGATGTTGGCTCTTTTTGTAGACTTGTACTTCTGTGTACTTTAAAGATTTAAAAAAAATTTTTTTTATCTCTGCATGTTATTTCCACATGTGCAGTACCAGAAGAATCCAGAAGAGGGCGTAAGATTCCCCTAGAACTAGTGTTAGAGGCAATTGTATAACTAGAGGATATAAATGGGAAAAGGCTAAGGGAGCGATCCATCTGCCCAGCCACGGGGGAGTCACCATCCATGCTGGCTGCGTTAAGGTCGCCCACACTCCTGCCCTTAACCCCTCACCCATTGCTCCGTAAATGAGCCTAATACATTCATTGGTTCCTCAAAAAGAACCTCCATGGAATCTCATCTTGGTTTGTCACTGGGTTCTTAGGAAGAGGGTGAGATATTGTTTACCTCTGCCTCCCACCCCCATAGTGACTAAAGGTCTGGCTCCCTGGGTGGTGCTGTTGGGAAGTGGTTGGACCTTAGGTGTCTCAGATCACTGGGTAGTTCTCATGACTCCTTAGCAGTTTCTGGGAAGGACTGTTATAGAAGCCCGAGTTTGGCTCTACCTGACTCTTTTTGGCTATCTGTGTCAAGAGGTAATTGGGCCAAGGGGTAGCCTTGCCCGGCCTGTGCTATGATGCAAGCACTTTCAGCTTTCAAAGCTATGAGCTATGAGCTGTGTATTCCTTATCTACAGGCTACAGTGTGTTTGGCTACAGTGACTCACAGCCAGGTACAGTGGTTCATGCCTGTAATCTCAGCACATGAGAGGATGAGGCAGGAGGATTGTTGTAAGCTTGAAGCCAGCCTGGGCTACATAGTAAGTTTCTAGTCAACAATGGGCAACAAATCAATACCTCCTGTAAATAAATACATAAATACATAAATAGATTATTGCTATTTTATTGCAACCAATACCTATTGAAATGTAAACATACATTTTCTCCTTTCTTACCCCTTTTGTGCTGTGCTGCATTTTGCTGAAGGATGGTGTCTTTTAGTTAACCCTTAACCTCTTTCAGAGATGAGGCCTGAGAAGTAAAGTGTGTTATTACCCAGGCATGGCCGCACTGATGCCCTCTAAGAATTAATCTCTGGTCCCGTGACTGATAATGCCAAGCATGTATTTTCCCTGCTTGTGGGTCTGTGGGTCAGTTGAAATCTGGCTGCTTCTGGTTAGATTTGGGTTTGTCCCGTGGGTCTAGTTCTGTGAGCTGCAGCCCCTGGAGCAATTTTTTTTTTATAGCAAATTATGGGCACTCGAGAGACTGAGGCAAACTCTGCAAACAAATCCCAAGTTGTTGATGACTTAGTGAGGGCTGAGGGAAGTCACACAGCCAATCCAGGAGGGCCTGGTAAGTGTGCAGCTGAGGGAAGGGGTGGACACCAGGATCCGATTCACTGTGATGTAACTGGAAATATCTTTTTTCCTTTTCTTTTTCTTTTATTTTCTTTTTCTTTTTTTTTGTTTTTTTTTTTGAGACAGGGTTTCTCTGTGTAGTTTTAGTGCTTGTCCTGGATCTTGCTCTGTAGACCAGGCTGGCCTCGAACTCAGAGATCTTTCTGGTTCTACCTCCCGAGTGCTGGGATCAAAGGCATGCGCCACCACTGCCCATCGTGGAGTATCTTTTATTTTTCCATTTTTTGGGGGTCAGTTTCATACATATATTTAATGTAGTGAGATCATATGCACCCCATTGCCCTCTCTTAACCCCTCCTGCTCCTGCTGGTCACCTTCTGTTTCCAACTAGCTCCCTCCTGCTTCCATGTCTTTCTTAAAAATGAGGTCTTGTGGGCTGACACAGCGGCTGTGTTCATGACTGCAATGGCCATGTCCTATCTAAGAATGTCTCTAGTCTTCCTATCCAAGAATGTCTTCTAGTCTTCCTCTCCCTCCTCTCCCCCCTCCCCCTCCTCCCCCTCCCCTTCCCCCCTTTCCCCCTTCCCTCTCCCCTTCCTCCCCTTCCCCCTCCCCCTCCCCTCCTTCCCCTTCCCCCCTCCCCCCTCCTTCTACTCCTCCTCCCCCCTTCCCCTCCTCCTTCTCCTCTCTGCTCCTCCCCCCTCCCCCTCCCCTTCTTCCCTCTGCTCCTCCCCCTCCCCCTCCTTCTACTCCCCCTCCCCCTCCCCTCCCCCCCCTCCTCTGACAGTCCTTTTGTCTGCACTCAAAAGTCACTTATTCTGAGCACTTGGACCAATCAGGAGTCTCTGTGTTGTTTGTCATCCTCTGCAAAAAGAAGCTCCCCTGGTCCAGGCTGAGAGTAGCACTAGTCTATGGAAATACATCTTCATATTTGAAAGACAGTTTTAGTTCATATCCATTTAGCAATACATCAGGAGTAAATGCTCCCCTATGGCCTTGGACAGCCCCAGCGGTAAGCTTTTGACTAGATTTACAGTACCACCCTCCCATGGAGCAGGCTTCCAACCTAAAGAGAATGAGGTTGGTTACCCCCTAAACAAGTGATCATGCCACTGTTGCCTGACTGGTCAGTATCATAGCACACAGGGCCTACAGCTGTTTAAGACTGTTAATGACGTTTCTCCCCCAGCAGCCTGTACAGCACTTCCTGCACCAATGTGGCTCCAGCTTGATTCTTCAGTGTCCTAGACATAAAGTGTGTGCTGTCTTTAGCAATCAGGTCTTACTGTGTAAATGGATTTTTCTTTGGGTCGCCAGATCACAAAAAAATGACATGGAGACCTATTATTAATTATGAAAGCTTGGCCTGTAGCTTAGGCTGGTCCCAGTAGCTCTTATAACTTAAATTAACCCATTTCTATTCATCTACATGTTGCCATGTGACTCGTGCTTTTACCTCTCCTCCTGTGTGTCTTGCTCTTTCTGCGTCTGGCTGGCATCTTCTCCTTCCTTCTTCCCAGAGCTCTCTGTCCCCAGAAGTCCCACTAACCTCTTCCTGCCTAGCTAATGGCCATTCAGCTTTATTAAACCAATCCCAGCAACACATCTCCAGACAGTGTAAAGGACTATTTCACAACATTACTGTCTAGTTCAATGGCAGTAGGCTGTATTGTTTGGGCAGGCTCCAGGAGCCCCCTAGCCAACAACTCAGAGAGAGGCATCCCCCATGTAAGCACTGGAATACTTTTTGTTTTTTAAACAGGGTCTTACTTCTGTAGCTCTGGCTGTCCTAGAACTCACTATGTAAACCAGACTGGCCTCGAATTCACAGAGATCAGCTTGCCTCTGCCTCCTGAGTGCTGGGATCAAAGGTGTGCACTGGATATGCATCCACACTGGATATTTTTGTCTTCCCCTCCCCTCCCCTTGGAAGTATTATTTTACTTCTTTATTTTTTGCGACAGAGTTTCCATCTTTTAGCGCAGTTTGCATAGAACTCACGTTGTAGCCCAGGCTGGCCCTGAAGTCAAGACAATCTGTCTCAGCCTTTCCCAAGTGCTGGATGACAGGCAGGAGCCCCTATGCTTGTCTTCCTGGACAGTTTTACTTGAGCTTTATTTTAACATTTTTTTGTATTTTTAAGTTGAAAATTCCTGTGTATAAAAGAATGTGTATCTGTCTATGATTTATATCCAATTAGTTACAACTGTTCTTGAGTTTTCTTCTGAATACCTTCCCTGGACCACTGATTTTCCATGTACGAGTTTGATGCTTTCCCCTGAAGATTATTTCCTTTAAATACTTGCGTGTTTGTGGGTATGTCTTCCAGTTTTGCAGCAGAGGTTACTCGGTGCTGTTTCCTGTTTTCCGGTCTGGTGACGGGTGAGGCTTGTGGTCAACATCCGTCAATGGACGTGACACTGCCTCCATCCGTGGCACTGCATCAGGCTTGCCTCGTGGAGCCCATGCTGTGGCCCCTGTGCGCGCCCCCTTCTGGCTACCCAGCATGGGTAAGGGTGGTTACCCTCTACAAAGCTTTCTTTGTTGTCCTCTATAGAGATGTACGATGAGAGGTCAGCGGGTCATAACGCTCTAGCTAGAGCTTTGTGGTGTGTTTTTCTTGGGTTAAATTTTAAAAGAGAAGTGAGAGCCAGGACAGGGAGATTGGGGCGGGGGCAGGGGCGGGGGCGAGGTTAGATTCCTAAAATCCTCGTGTTCCTTCCTGTAGCCTTGGCCTGGTTCAGGCAGCGTTTGAGATGAGATTTACTCGCGTCTTTTCTCTCCAGCTCTCGCTCTAAAAGCCAGAGAAGCTGAGCGCAGCTCCTGGCTCTCCCCTCTGCCCTTTGCCGACATTAGCATCCTTTTTGTGGCTGCCCTCGGAACCTTGCACAGCAGTGCTTTCTTCCCAAGGAGGACCCATCAGGCTTTCCACTACCCATTTCCTCGATGTGAGAGAGCCCCCTTGTAACATTCTGTGAAGTGTCTTTCTTTGAAGGAAGCACAAGGAATTCTGCCCGTTGCAGGAGGTGTCACTTAGGAGTCAAACATTCCCTGGGTGCGGTTATGTGCTGGGTACTTAGTGGGGGAAAACTGGGCCATTGTAACATCTGCCAAGATTCTGACTTTTGGAGGCTCTTTATCTGTTAAGAGAGAAGACCTTCACCTAGGAATTATAGTACTTATGAGCTAGATGGTGGGTGTCTCCCCTGGCAGGTGCTTGCTAAAGTGGGGAGGAGGATGAACTAGGAAGATGAGAAAGATTTTACAGAGAAATTGAGTCTTAACTGAGTTGGAAAGGTAGCAGTAGAGTGCATTAATTAATTAATTATGTAATTAGCCAACACTTGGGAAGCAGAGGCAGGTGGATCTCTGAGTTCAAAACCAACCTGGTCTATGGAGTGAGTTCTAGGACAGCCAGGGCTACACAGAGAGACCCTGTCTCAGAAAAACAAAGCAAAACAAAAACAAAGAAAGCACTTATTATATAATTAATTATGAATTAATGGTCCATTATGAGCCACACAAATCCACTCTCCTTTAGGTAGCTTTGGTCGGGGTATTTGATCCCATCAGCAGGAAAGGAGACAACGACACGAGCAGTTTTTGTGCTTTCCCATTGGCTGCTAGTGTGCTTGTGCTCACACGTGCTTCTGAAGCACTTTTTGTAGCAGTTGCTTCAGAATCTGTCCGATCATTGTAATCCCACTGTCTGATCATTTCCCCTATCTGCGGATCCTCTGCTGAGAGGGGTGTGAATGATGCACTCCTCCCTTTCACTTGAAAAGTTGGGAGTGGGGCAGACACCCATCTTATCACCACTGGGCTCTGGGGAACGTCCTGACTTCCCACTCAGCCTTGTTACTATGAACTGGCATGGTGACCCACACTTCCCAAGTGGTCTCCTGTGGCACCTTGCAAGGGCAAAGGGGCTTTGTTCTGCTGGGAATCTGGAAGATCTAGCTCCCTATTCAGTCTTCTGAGACAGGATTAGGGCACCTCCTAGTAGCCTGTGAGTCTGGGCTCCCCACTCAGCCTTTGCTGGTGTGGGTAGCAACCAGACCACAGCTTCTTTCTGGCATTTGGCTGAAATGGTGTGACTGTGGTTAGTCTGTCTTTTTCCAGGTTGTCTTTTCCTGGTCCTGTGGCTGTGGGGAGCAGGCTTTCATTAGCTGTCTTTGTGTATGTTCTAGTTTCATGTCTGTGACTGTAGGAAAACATCTTGACAAAAAAGCAACTTAAGTGAGAAAGAGTTCATTTAGCTTAAAATTTCAACCAGCAGTCCAGTCCATCACTGCAGAGGAATCAACATAGGAACTACAGGCAGCTGGTCTTATCACCTCTAAGACTAGAAAGAGAATTAATGCATGCATGCTCAATTGCTTTCTTGTGTGCAGCTTGATTTATCCATTCCTGACCCCCTGCCTAGGGAATGGTGCTACCTGCAGTGGGCTGGGCCTTCCCAAATCAATTAACTTAATTAAGATGATCCTTCACTGACAAGCCCACAGGAAAATGTAATGAAATGCAATGTAATGAGAGCAATCCTAGGTTGCGCCAAGTTGACAATTAGGCTAACCACTGTTAGTGTCCATTGGTGCCTCCGGGTTGCTGGCTTCTTCAGCTCCAAATCTGGGTCATATAAAGTGAGAAGTGAACTCAGAACTTGTTATTGTTTGGTGATCTGGGTTCTAAGTTAAACATTCTGTGCTTTTGATTCCCCCCAGGTACACTGTGAATTTTACAAACACAACAAAGATAAAACAACCCCCCAAACAATAAAATCATCCCTGAAGAGGCTGTGTCCTATAACCAGCCACCAGTAATAGCAGTTTTACAACTGACTGGCTCCTGTGAGCTAATCTGGCCTTTAGAACTGCCATTATAATGAGATTAGCATCTGAACCTGTTACCCAACACAGCTACTATTTCTACACCAACTGATTTCTATCAGGAAATCTCCCCTTGACAGTTAATAAAGGAGCACACCCAGTGAACTCAGAAAAGACACAAATTGCCAGCTTTGAGTCACTCAGTGGTGGGGAGGAGTGATTCTGTAAAAATGGTGACTGGAATAGGCGTAAGCAGGCAGGAGCTGCCTGAAAGGGGGAAGACAAGAAGTCTCGGATATGAGAATTCACTGCCTGGTCGGAGCAAGATAGTGCAGAGGAATGGTTTCCAGACAGTGGGGCAGGAGGGGACAAGGACATGGAGATGTTATGTAAGGATGGAGATGCTGTGGAAGGATGGAGATGCTGTGGAAGGATGGAGATGCTGTGGAAGGATGGAGATGCTGTGGAAGGATGGAGATGCTGTGGAAGGATGGAGATGCTGTGGAAGGATGGAGATGCTGTGGAAGGATGGAGATGCTGTGGAAGGATGGAGATGCTGTGGAAGGATGGAGATGCTGTGGAAGGATGGAGATGCTATAGAAGGATGGAGATACTGTGGAAGGATGGAGATGATGTGGAAGGATGGAGATGCTGTGGTCAAGGATGGAGATGCTGTGGTCAAGGATGGAGATGCTGTGGAAGGATGGAGATGATGTGGAAGGATGGAGATGCTGTGGTCAAGGATGGAGATGCTGTGGAAGGATGGAGATGCTGTGGAAGGATGGAGATGCTATAGAAGGATGGAGATACTGTGGAAGGATGGAGATGATGTGGAAGGATGGAGATGCTGTGGTCAAGGATGGAGATGCTGTGGTCAAGGATGGAGATGCTGTGGAAGGATGGAGATGATGTGGAAGGATGGAGATGCTGTGGTCAAGGATGGAGATGCTGTGGAAGGATGGAGATGATGCTGTGGAAGGATGGAGATGATGCTGTGGAAGGATGGAGATGATGCTGTGGAAGGATGGAGATGCTGTCGAAGGATGGAGATGCTATGGAAGGATAGAGATGATGCTGTGGAAGGATGAGATGCTGTGGAAGGATGAGATGCTGTGGTGAAGGATGGAGATGCTGTGGAAGGATGGAGATGATGCTCTGGAAGGATGGAGATGCTGTGGAAGGATGGAGATGCTGTGGAAGAAGGCAGTACCCTGTCAGAGGAAGATGCTGCAGGCAGATGGATCCTAGAAAAGTGATAGAGGTTGGAGAAACAGCATCTTGTCAGCGATGAGAAAGGAACGAATGCAGAATCTGGGCTTGAGATTTCTGAATGGACCAAAGTGGAAGCGCCCTAGGCTGTCACCACCCATTCAGAGGAAACTGGGAAGTGCAGTCTTATTATTTGCATTTTTATACAGATCTTTTCTGGGTATGAAGCTCTTTGAGAAGTCCTGCTCATCCTCACACAGTTTGTGTGATTCATTCAGAGATACCGGTAGAGACCTGCTGTGGGCTCACCTGAGTACGTGGGTTCTCCATGGGTATCCAGAGTGGCCCGCATGTAGCCTGGTACACCTCAGATCAAATTTATGCCAAGCAAGGATTATTCAGTTCAAAGCCAGTCCATTCCATTGCGGATTCAGTGTGTTCAGAGTTAGGATGGAATTTGCCTGCCATGGGGAGGGAACAGAAATGGAGCAACCTCGGTCTTCCTCCTTCATGCACCCCTGGAGCTGATTAAATTCTAACAGCAATAAAAATGACAGCCGACGTCTTAGATATTGGCAATGTTTTAGATAAACATGCATAAGCATTCTCTTTGGCAACCTGAGCAGTAGGTTTCATTCTATACACTTCATGGATGGGTAAACTGAGACCCAGAAAGGTCAAGGGACTTGCCTAAAGTTGTAGGCTGATTCCTGAAGCATGAGCTGAGCACTGGAATCCATCTCTCCTGAGTTCTGCCTGCAGAGAATGTGACCAGCTGCTGCATGCTCCGACTGCCATGTTTTCCCGCCCACAGCAAGCTGAACCCCTCTGAAGCCTCAGAGACCACTTGCTTTGTCCGCAATAGTTCCAGAAGACTTCCTCACATGGACCCGGTACTCATTTTTGAAAAAAAAAAAAGATTTTATTTTTAATTTTAATTGTGTGTGTTCATGGGTGTAAGTATGGGTTTATGTACAAGTACAATGCTTGTAGAGGCTAGGGGTGGGGTGTGAGCCACCCAGTGTGGGTGCTGGGAACTGAACCCTAGTCCTCTGGAAAAACACTGTGTGCCCTTTACCCCTGAACCACATCCTTAGTCCCCATGGTACTTAGTTTGTCCCAGAGCCACCTTCCTGCTTCTAAATAGATCATCACAGACCGGACATCCTCTGAGAGACACTTCATCTCCAAGGGAATGTAAACAGAACCCAGAGAAAGACCAGCAAGGGACCAGTGGGTTACTGTGTGTGAAGACGTTTTCAGGGTGTGGGGAGGATATGAGTTAGCAGTGGAGGGAAGGCTGAGCTCTCCCAGTTCTTGACAAGTTGAGCCTCAGCAGGTTGGGGAGGCCTGACTGCCTGGAGTCTCCTTCCCAGGACTGTGTACACCCATCCCGAGCATCTCCTAAGGGGAGGGCGACAGACCTCTTCACAGACGCAGCACAGATTGCTTTTTCGGCCTGCTATAAGCCAAATCATCCCCTACCTGCTCGGCTATGGAAATGTCTTGAATGTTTCCCAAAGAAATAACCTGCAGTTTGCCATAAGCAAATCTAGCACATGTCCCTTGAGGCCAGATGTAGAGATCAACGCTGCCTTGCAGGTCCACAGCTGTTTTCTTTGGCTCCCCCCTTCAGTACCCCAACTCCAGTGTCTCAGCATTTCCCTGGCAACCTTCTTCAGGGAAGGTGGAACCTATGTTTTAGCCTCCACCTCTAGTCCCTCCCTGGAGGCAAGATTGGGGCTTCCTGAGTGCCCTGTCCTCTGTGTTGCCGAGACTCTATGGTTGACAAAACTCCTGGATTTTATTCCCTAAGACTTCAGAGAGATAATTGAGTTATCATGAGGTCTGAAATGATGAGCACCCTTATAGAAAGGGAGACTTGGGACCATTTTGGGGTGATGAAGACAGAGATGAGGGTGATGTACCAATGAGACTAGGGATGCCATGACGTGCCCAGGCATCGCCACCGAATCCAGGAGGAAGCATGGCCAGCCTCGCTCTCACAGCCTCCAGGAAACAAGAACTTTCCTGACACCTTGATCTTTGATATCCATCTTTCCAAACTGTGGGACAACAAATTCATGTTGTACAAGCCACTTGGCTATAGCAAGGCTAGCAAACAAATGAACACAGCCTAGAGTCTGAGCAAACAGTTGAAAGTATTTTCTGAGCCTTTGACCCGCGTTTCTTCCTCTGTATCTATTATTCATAGGCTTGGCCTTTTCATAGTGTCCCAGATGTTCTAGATGTTTTATGCCTGGACTTAAAAAAAAATTTAACATTTTCTTTGACTGAGCTATCCATTTCTTGTCTTCAGAACCTGAAATCCTTTTTTTTCCATGTCCCTTGATGTTTTTGAGGTTTACCTCTGAGGTTTCTGTTTGATATTCTGAGTTTTTTCATGTCCAGTTTTATTTTAGTTTGGGTTTTCTTTAGTAACTCTATTTCTTGGTTTAATTCTACTTTTGTGTCTTGAATTGCTTTCATTATTTCGTTCGGCTGTTTGTGTTTTCATGGTCTTCATTAAGGTATATCCTCTTTCAAGTCTCTGAACAGACAGATAATTGCTATTTTGAAGTCCCTGTCCTATGAGTTTGATAGGGTTGCTGGCTTCTGGAGGAGGCACAGCATATTGACTGTTCATGTGTGTATTTTAACCCTGGGATCTGGGCATCTGGAGTTACGATGTCTGAGATGTTTCTTGGTCCAGATATCTGGTCCCACCTTTGTTGTATGGGTATTCTGTTCTTCAGTTGCTCTTGTCCACTTTGGGTCCTGGCCAAGTGTGGCCACTGGGGGTCTCTGTTAGAGAGCGATTCTGCAGATACTGAGCGTCACAAGGGAACCCGGCTCTTCCTTACACTCTGTCACAGAAGAGAAGCAGGCATACATCCCTTTGACAAGGGGAACTTCTGTTATTCCCAGGTGGAAAGACATAAATCTGGGGAGAGCTTGCTTCTTCACTGAGTTTCTGGGATCCACGGTCCACCATCCTCTCAAGTGCATTTCACTTCCACTGTCCGGTGAGCTGCGAAAGTACTTAAGCTGTGCGTTTTTTCTGATCCTGGAGTCAGAGCCACTCAGCAAACTCCCCAAGTGTCCTGAGCCATGCAAAGTTCTGGGTAAAGTGACACGTTTAAAAGTTGCCATAAATGCTGGCAGCTGGAGGAGAGGATAAATTTGAGCCATTTCACATGGTCAGTGGGTCAGTAATAAAAGACATGAACTTGAAATATATTTCCTCTATCCTTTCATGGCTATAAAGATCAATAAATTTTACAAAGTTTCAAGATAAAGTGTGAGACATCTTGGATTTTATGTGAACAGCTTGCATGGGGACAGTACCCACAGCCTGGCCCTGGGAGCAGGAAGTAATTTAGTGTTGATGGTTTCTTGGCATACTCAATGTGCAGTTGGGGGGCAATATTTTAAAATCACCCAGCACATAGTCCCTGATAAGATGATAACTTAGGCACTTGGACTTGTTTTATAGGAGAAAAGAGGCACGTTCTCCACGCAGTTATGATCTGGGCACGGTGTTCTTCCTTGGAGGGATTGAAGGGGTGGAAACCTGGCTTCTGATGGTGAATCATAAAGTGTGCCTGTGAGAAATGGTTGCCGGGTTTGAGCTCAGGGCTGCGGGGCTTCAGAGTGCAGGGTTGTCTCAGGACTTGGCTCTGATTTATTTCTGTCCAGGCAGGGACTACTTGTACAGCTGGATCAGGCAGGGCATGGGGCAGTGGGGAGGACTCCCTTTAGGAGAGAGCCCTGGGGGGTGTGGCCGTCACTGGGACTGGTGGGCTTCTGTTTTCCCCAGGCTCTAGGCAAGCCTGAAGGCTGTCTGTCCAATGCTTCATCTGAGGAGGCCAGGAAGAGAAGGAGACTCACTCTCACGGCCAGAGTCTGCTCACCATGGAGGCCTGTGTGTTTCTGGACAAGAGTGCTGAGCAAGAATAAAGAGCTGCGATTGGATCCAAATGGATCACTGCCTACTTGGTTCTTGGAAGCAACAAATGTGGGGCTCATGTTCTCTCTCTCTCTCTCTCTCTCTCTCTCTCTCTCTCTCTCTCTCTCTCTCTCTCTCCACACTCTGAGTTAGAGGAAGTCACTAAGGTGATCTTCCTTTCAGTAACTTCTCCCAGGTACAGTGGCTCGATGATCCTAAGGCTTCCAAATGTAGGACATAAAAGGAGGAAAGGTCTAGAAACTTCTGTGCTCAATAAATGTTCATCCAGTTAATCCTGTGTTTCAGGCAGAGTGCCCAGAGGTGAGGGCGTTCCAGAGTAGGCCTCCTGCTTGAGGAGAGATAGACAGAGGGAGCTGTGAGAGTTGAGAACAAGGGAACTGTCTACTAGATGGGGTGCCTGGCACCTGAGTCGTAAAAGCAGCAGGCCTGTGAGAGACAGAGGGAGGAGGAGCTCCGGGTGGATTTGACAGCACCCTCCAGGACCCTGGTGGGGGGCTGATAGGAGCTGGAGATCCAGGCAGGTGCAGATTGGTAAAGGGTAGGGAGGCCGACAGATGTGGGGCAGACCTGCAGGGAAGGCAGAGGCTGGGCTCAGGAACACTGTCCAGTGAAGGGTTTCAGTAGGGGAACAATGTGATTAGATTTGTGCTTTTAAAAGACTGCTCCACACAGAGGATGCTTGGAGCAAGTGAGGATCACTGCATGACAGGATTATGATGGACAGGTGTCATTCCACACTTGCCTAAACCTTCAGAGCATGTGTGGAGTGTGAAGCCTGGTGTACACTATTGGGGATGCTGACGCAACAACCTTGGTTGGTGGATTCTAACCCTGATACCATTCTCCTGTGCAATGTTGGTGCCGGGAAGAGATGGCATGATTAGGGTTGGGGGTGAACCTGAAACTGCTTCCACCAAGATAAAAGTATTAAAAAAAAAAAATACTGAGGTTTGAACCCAAGGCTCCACATAACCTGGTGACTATTCTGCCCTTGGACTGTATTATCGCTTTGGTTTTTACTTTTTATTTGGAGACAGAGTCTTGATAACCTGCATCAGCTGGCCTTGAACTCACTCTAACCCAGGCAGGCCTTGACATTATTATATCCTCCTGTCTCAGCTGTATATGTACTCTTGCTTGTCTTTTTAAAATAAAGAGTCCCCTGCCTCTAGGATAAGGGAAAGATTGGAATCGGTTTTGAGCTAACGCAGAAGAAGAGAGGTGAGTTCGGTTTTTTGTAGCCAGAGAGGAGGCCTGGCCTTGGAAGGTAGATATCTTTGGAAATGGAGGGGAGAGGGACAAGTTAACGGTGTCTTTGGTGACAGAGGGAACAGCTCTGTTAGCTCTGGTTGGCAGTGTCTTTTTTTGTCTGTCTTGCCTATCACTTCTAACTTGTCTTGCTTCTTCCCTGAACAACGGAGAGTCACATTTCACAAATGAAGGTCTATGCCCTTCTCTTCCCAATTTCCCTGGCGTGATCTCCCCACAGCATAGAGCAGAGATTGCCCATGGAGGAGTAAGCCTCTCAGACTCTGGTTTTAGGCAGAGTAAACTCAGTTTTGCTGTAGTGGGGCATATTTTCCTAGCACATCACTGACTTAAAAAAAATACATACCTTTTCATTTGTCAGTTTGATTGGATAAAGAGACACCCAGAGGCAAGCACATCTCAAGTGTGTCTGTGAGAATGTTTCTGGAAATAACTGATCATAAGGGGTTGGACCTGATCAGTGGCTTCATCTCTTGATAGATTCATTTTATGATGGCATTTGGGGGAGCTGGGAAGAGGTAGGAGGTCGGGCCTAGCAGGACACTAGGAGCAGGTCATTGGGGACTGCCTCTACCTTGTCCTTGTCCTGTTCTATTTCTTTGTTTCCTCCATGTCCCCTCCTCCATGGTATTCTGACCCAAGTTCCAACCACAGACTGAAACTGAGTCAAATAAAGTGTCTGTGGCAGGTAGTTAGCAATCTCAAAGAGGCACGTAACCGACATCATGTCTTCCACTACAAGAAAGCTATTGTTTAAAAGAATTAGGAGAATTCAGCTCACAGTGGGGCCCCATTGCTGGAGATAACATCCACCCCACTCATTAAACATGGAGAAGTCAATCTGGTACCTACATGGAGCTTTCAACCCTACGTTGTAGTCTCTTTGGTGAGGGAAGGTACTCTGCAGACCACCGAAAGAGAAATATGGACACCAACTCAACCACAAAACCTTTGACCTGCAATCTGTCTGCCTGCAAAATATGCCAGAGCAATGGTGGTACAGGGCTTGTGGGAATAACTAACCAGTGTCTTCTTTGACTTCAGACCCACTCCATGCAAGGGACACTGCTCGGGTGACCAAGAACCGGAGACTAGATAGCCCAGAGTCCTAGGGTAAAACCAAACATGACTGGTCTAAAAAAAAAAAATCAATAAAATGATTCCTAATGATATTCTGCTACACTCATAGATCAGTGCCTTATCCAGTCATCATCAGAAAGACTTCCTCTGGCAGCAGATGGGAACAGATGCAGAGACCCACAACCAGACATTATGCAGAGATAGAACTGAAATTGGAGGTCTCCATCAAATCCCTCCCCTCAGAACTTAGGGAATCCCATGGAAGAGGAGGCAGAAAGATTGAAAGAGTCAGAGGGAATTAAGGACACCAGGAAAACAAGGCCCTCTGGGCCCTGTGAATCAACTAAGCAAGGTGCATATGAACTCAGAGATGCAAGCAGCAAGCACAGGGCCTACACGGGTCTGCACCAGGTCCTCTGTGTATGTATTACAGCTTTTAGCTTAGTATTTTTGTTTGTTTGTTTTTTTCAAGACAGAATTTCTCTGTATTGTTTTGGTGTCTGTCCTGGATCTTGCTCTGTAGACCAGGCTGGCCTCAAACTCACAGAGATCCACCTGGCTCTGCCTCCTGAGTGCTGGGATTAAAGGCATATGCCACCACCACCCAGCTTTAGCTTAGTATTTTTTATGGGACTCTTGACTCTGTGAACGTGTGGGTCTCTGACTCTTGTGCCTGCTCTGGGGACTCCTTTCTTCCTGTCAGGTTTCTGTGTCCAACTTCGATATGATAATTCTTGCTTCACATCATTATATTTTATTTTGTTATGTTTGGTAGTTATCTCTCAGAAGCCAGTCCTTTTCTAAGGAGAGACAGAAAGGGAGTGGATCCAGAGTGGAGGGGAGGTGAGGAGGAACTGGGAGGAATAGAGAGAGGGGAAACTACAATCAGGATATATTGTATGAGAAAAGAATCTATTTTCAATAAAAGAAAAGGATTTCCATAGGATATAGGCGGAGTTTCTCTGTGTCTTGGCAGCCACTCCTGAAAAATCATCCAGAGACTTACTATTAATTATAAATGCTCAGCTGAAACTTATGCTTACTTTTAGCTAGCTCTTATAACTTAAATTAACCCACTTCTATTAATCTATATGCTGCCCTGAGGCTTGTTTACCTCCCATACATACTTCCCATCCTGCACGATCTGTGTCTCATGGCATCTTCTGAGACTCACCCTTCTCCTCAGCATTCTCCCTGCACCAAAAGTCCTGTCAAACCATCGGCCAATCAGCTTTTTATTAACAGTGTACAAAAGGATGATTCCACAGTGTGGGAGACTGTGGGAGTTCAGCTCCTACTTCCCCACCTTTTCTAGGGTTCTCATGAGGAGGAGAGAGGGATAAGGAAATGTTAGATAGAAAGAGAGACCTAGCCGAGGAGAAGAAAGACAGAAACACAGGATAGCTTTGGGAGGGCCTGGATCAATACCCAACGGCCTTGAAGGTTTATTCAAAAGGCTTTTTTATAACATGCAAGGGGAGTGGCGAAAGACACCCCCCCTTGCAAGATCAAAGCATACCATACAGCCAAGTGGAGACCCTTCCAAACACCTGGTAACCACGCCCGTGATCAAATCATCCCCTTATGCAGCCTTGCTGGGTAAAGCAAGCTTAGATTCTCGGACCCTGAGTAAGTTCTCACTAGGAAACCTCTGTGGGTATCCACACCACAGCAATAGGTATCAGAGGAGCAGAATACGGGAACCTTTTGATTAGGGTATTGGATAAACATAGTGAACATATTATTTATAAATAGAACTCAATAAGTTCAAGTACATTCCTTATCTGTCTTCTGGCCATCCTCCTGACTCCACCCAGTTCACTTTAAGTGTGTCTACCCTGTTAATTGAGCCTTGGGGAGGCTACAACTTGGAAGAAATCTAAGTTAGAGTTAAAGCTGACTTTAACCGATTTGTTATCCTATGGATCTATAACTTAAAGCACTATATGGTTTTAAGAGTCCTTGTCGAATTTATTGTGGTTTCACTTAAGAGAACGAAACTGAATCTAATCCTATCCCCTTCCACTAACATATTTCATATGTAAAAGTTAATGCTATTGGATATAACCTAAAGTATCTATCTTACGTTAATTTACTTTGGCATAAGATTAACATCTTGTTAGGAAATAATATACATCTTCATTATAAATAAAAGTAGCATTTTTATAATGATGGTTCTGGGAATATATCTAATAACTTAGAAAGTGGGAACTGTTAGGGAAAAGTCATCATTTTCCATGTGTTTTCACTGTTATGCCAGTGACACTTGTTAGAAACTTGACACTTTCCCCTGAAATTAAAAAATGGGGCGGGGTGGGGGGTGGGGCAGCTGTGTGCCTGGCCTTGTCCCTTGTTCCTATGTTTGTGCATCTGTACGCCCTTGGCGAGGGGTTCTGATGACCTCCCCTGCCACTTCTGTGCTGGGCTCGTCTGTGTGGACATGGCTTCCCCCTGGCGACATTCAGCAGCACATAGCCCTCAAGCCTTCGGTAGCTCTTACCTTCCAAGCAAGTGTGTCAGCTCCTGTCCTTCCTCCCTTCTCCAGGGCATCCCCCAAGGACCCCTCGGGCAGCATCCTCATGGGCCTGTAGATGGTTCTTCTCTCCTTTCTGGTGCCTTGCAAGCCCCAACAGCTCCTGTTCTGTCTTCACTTCACTTTCTCTCACGCCTACAGCGAAATGTTCCTCACAGTTGCCAAAATCCAACACCAATTCCTCTTTCCTCGAAGCTCCTTGGGAAACATTTGCTTCACTGTTCTTGGTGGAGGAATGCTAAATTTCAATTGCTTTTATATCGGTTTTTCATGTTTAAACATTTCCCATCTGTGGGGCTGGAGAGATGGCTCAGTGGTTAAGAGTATTGACTATTCTTTCAATTCCCAGCATCTACATGGTGACTAACAACCATCTGTAACTCCAGTCCAGGGGATCCAATGGCTGATGCCCTCTTCTCAACCCTGAGTGCACCAGGCATGCACATGGTACACAAACATACATGAAGATGAAACATCCATGCATATAAACAAAAATTAATGCTAAAAGTTGCATATTTTGAAAAAAGCAGTCACTGTTAGTAATAAGCCACATCGCATAAAGGTTCTTAGCTCAGCAATTTAAACATTTTAAGGTGGATATTCACATAGTTTAAAAATCAAAACAAGAGCCAGGTGTGGTAGCACACACCTGTAATCCCTGTGCTTGGAGGCAGAGGCAGGTGTTTGTGGCCAGACTGCACTGTGGAGCAGGCCCTTTCAAGAGCATTGTAAAGTACATCATCCCCAGAGTCATCTGTGGAATCAGGTAACCGGTTTTCATCACACCAACCAACCCCTTGGAGTTCCCTTATGCAAACGTAAACATGTAGAAATACATCCGGGTTTTCCATTTTCAGATAAGAAGCAGACAACCTGTGCCTTTATCACATATTCTGCCTCGGGCAGATTCTCCAATCTACACCAAAATCTCCCCGCCCCCTCCTTCTACAGAGCTGGCTGCATGGCCCGTGGACAACTCCTGGCTAATACACCCTGCTGTTGCGAACCTCTTGCAGGGCGGCCCCAGCTGGAGCCTCACATCACACACATGCAGACACGTGCAGACAGAGGCGTGGGACAGATTCCTGGAGAGAAACTCCAGACAGTGGCAAAGGCCCTTAGAATTTTAGCACACATTACCAGATTACATCCTATAGGGTTCTGTTGGTTGCCGAGCAGTACCATAAGCAATGCAATCAGAGGGCCTGCTCCCCCCAGCTTTCCTAAGGGTGTGTTAGTGACATTTGGGATTTCTGCAGTGATGTTCTGGTAAGTGTCAAAAAAACCGCTTCTCAAAACATCCCTGATTTATGGTGTCTGATGATTTTCATGGTGTAAACATCGTTTCTGTCCAGGCCAGTTTTAACTTCAAATCTGACCGTGGCTGCTCCCTGAATGTGAAATTGAGATGAGCGCCAGCAATCTTGTGTGGTGTCACACACACGAGCAACACAAGAAATAACAGGAAAACAATGACACATCGAAGAGTTTTATTACTTTCATTATCAGCACGATTTATGTAATTAATGTCTATATAATTAACATTTTAACAATGACTGACTTTAACAGCCAACTTGCAAAACCAGATCCTGAAAAGTTAATGATTACCCCTTGTGAACAGGCAAGAAGCACTCCCAGGTAACAGCAGCTCGGACAAGGACAAACCAAAGGCTGCAAGGCTCGTGCAGCGGCCATCTTTATCCTGGCTCCTTTTTATTTTAGGACTGTTGTGTTTGCTCAGCTGTGAAGTCTGTGCACGTCCTTTGCACAGACGACTCCTGGGGTTGCTCTCTTAACTCATTCTCGGGAGCTCTTTATTGATCTTGGGTCTGTACCATGGGTTGTAAATCTTTTATTTTAGCTATTTACCCATGGTATTTTTTCTATGAAGTTATTTTATTATTGTTTTTTAAGGATAATTATTTTATTTTAAAGTTGTGTATGTATGTGTCTGTGTATGGGTATGTGCACATGGGTATAGGCGTACATGGAGGCCAGAAGAGGGCATCCATGGAGCTGGAGTTTCAGGTGGTTGTGAGCCACTGGATGTGAGTGCTGAGGACGGAACTCCTCAGGTCTTCTCTAAGAGCAGGACACACTGTTAACTCCTGAGCTCCTTCCCCAGCCCAGATTGCTGGGTTGGGTTTTCCTTATATAATGCAGTTGCGTTTTTCACCTTTGACAGCTTCCAAATGTTGAATAATAATTAAAAAATAATAATTAAAAGTCACATACTTAAAGATGTCCTAGCCTTAAGTCTCATATTGAAATTTCCAGTTTCTCCTACTCTAAGCAATCTGACAATTCCTGTCTCTCCTTGGAGTTCATTATATGCTGAAACTTTTCCCCTTTGTTCCTCTTGTTCTAACTCACGCCATTATTTTAAACCTGTGATACTTAGTAATACAACACAGCTACATAATGCGTTTTTCCACATAAAAGGAAGTACACACAGGGCCATCAACTATTTATCAAGTGCTAGATTGTTAGACTGCTGGCTAGATGGGCTTAGACCCACCTCTTTTCTCCGACTTGCAGTATTTTCCACATGAGGAATTGATGTAACTTTCTCCTCACATGGGCAGATATTGGCTTAAGGGTGAATTTCTTTTTCCTTTGACTGCTCCAGAGCCCAAAGCTCCAAGCATAGTCCTGATATGTCATTGGGACACCAGCTTCAAAGATGTGGACCCCCTAGGCACATTTTCCTGTGCCTTCCCATCTCTCTTAACACTTCGTCGGTAGCCGCATGGTTTCAGGGCCAGCCATATGTGTGGTCTATATAGCGTGGTCTCAGAATCCAGTCATGTGCAATGTTCTAATGCAGAGCATCTGAGAGTCATGTGATTTGCAGCAAACCTTTTTCTTTTTGGCATCACAGTTTCTGTCTCAACTTTAGAAAATAGGAAACAGAACCTCAGACATGGTAAGTGGTTTTCCCAAAGTCGCTCTGTTGCAGTTCTGGCCTCTGTGTAGCACATCTGGCATAGCAAATCCTTAATAAAATCAGGATACTTGGACCAGAATGATTTTCCCAATTCCCAGTGCAGGGACCACGCCACTGTCCTGAAACAGGCATGACCTGGAACAGGGTCACTGGAGGGTGGTGATCTAATGGCGTGGACATGAGATGTGGGGAATCACTCATCCAACACCCTTCACATGTGTCCTGGCGTCTATACTTTCAACATCTTTCACTGGAAAAGCCTGTGATAGCAGAGGAAGGGACAGATAGGAGGGGAATTTTATACAGGTGGCATGCTGTGTGTTGGGCCCTTACCTGGCTTCATGTGATGTGAGCCGTGAGGTGAGAACTAGGCACAAGAGGTCCGGGATGACTCTAATGCGACAAAGGCCATTGTTGTGCCAGGTGGTGGCACTGGTCTATCTCTTGGTCTGGTTTCTGCTGCCAGGAACATAGCGCCCCAGACTGGGAAGATTTAGAGAAGAGTTTGTCCTGCCTTGTGACTCTGAGGGTCCAAGATCAAAGGATCTCTGCTGGTGATGGCTTCTTGCTGGAGGTATCATACAAGGCCCTATGATGTGAGGTGGACAGCTCGAGCTTGTGTGTGTGTGTGTGTGTGTGTGTGTGTGTGTGTGTGTGTGTGTGTTTTCCAATCTCCTCTTCTCTTAAAGCCACCAGGGTTTGATCATGGGCCCTTCTCTGATGCTCTTATCTGACCGTCGTCACCTCTCAGGATCCTACCTTCCAGCTCCATAATCCCATGGTTCCTGCTTTCCTTGGATGATAAGGAGTGGATTCCAACACTGAGTTTCAGAGGAGGCAAGCCACATCGAACCCTAACAGTTTGTAATGTCTTTAACGACCTCAAGGCTCACTACCCTCCCCACCCCTCAAACAAACCTCGGGGTTTCCAGTGCATCACAGTTTACAGTCTTCAGACACAAGAGGCTGCCCTTGGCATGGCAGAGTGAGAGGAAGACACTCGATGTCCTGCTGTATCCTCTGCGTGCATGCATACAAGCATGCCTACCTGCACACTTACTTGCGTGCATCGTTTTGCAAGCATTCAAAACAAACAGACAGACAAACAAAAAAGCTCCCCATACTATAGAATATGCCCTGCCAATCATTATCATTATATTTTGTATGTTAAATCTTAGGGGCACGACACTGCCGTTATTTGCAGGGCTGAAGATTGAACTCCACAAGCTGGTAAAGCACGATGCTGGGGAGTGGCAGTCCCAGTTCTTATGATGCTTCGACTTTGAGATGGGCTCTCACTATATTGCTCAGGCTGCCCTTGAACTCATTCTGTAGCCTTGGCGGTCCGTGAACTTGTAATCTGTCTGCCCTAGCGTCCTGAATAGCTGAGACTACATGCTGTTGTAGTTTGAATGAGAAATGTCCCCCCTTAGGCTCAGATATTTGAAAACTTGGTCCCTGGTAGGTGGTGCTGTTTGAGAGAGATTTAGGAGGTGTGGCCTTGTTGGAAGAAGTATGTCACTGGGGGCTGACTTTAAGAATTTATAGCCTCAGGGCTGAACAGATGGCTCAGTGGTTAAGAATGCTGACTGTCCTAACCAGAAGACCCAGGTTCAATTGCCAGCACCCACATAGAGGCTCACAGCTGTCTGTAACTCCAGTTCCAGGGAACCCAACACCCTTACTCAGAAAGACATATAGGCAAAACACCAATGTATATAAACTTTTTAAAATTTTAAAGAAAAAAGAATTTATAGCTTCACTCCACTTCCAGTTCACTCTCTTTGCTTCATGCTTGCGGTTCAAGATGTGATCTCTCAGCTTCCTGCCCAGGCTACCTGCTGCTATACCTTCCCTACCATTATGGACTCTTATCCTCTGGAACCATAAGCCCAAAATAAAATATTCTTTCTACAAGAGGCTCTTGGTCATTATATTTTATCACAGCCATAGAAAAGCGCCATATGTAGGTCTGTGCCACTAAGCTTGGCCCTTTTTATTAATGAGCCATTTTTACTTACTATGGAAACCAGATCATTGATATAATGTATAAAACCCTTTGGCTCGATTCGTCCCTATCCCAGATACCTATCTCTTTATTCACCTTCTTTTGCTTGCATGAGCCCACATGAGCATGCTTCTTTTCTTCTCTTGGAGTTTTTGGTGGTAGAAATCCATCACTCCAGCTGTTTTCCTGCCATTGTCTTGTGGATCTCAAGATGAACTGCCTATTTACCTCCTTCGTGTAAGGGCAGTCATGGCTAGGACAGTAAACCATATACACTTCCTCATTTGTCTTTAGGCTTTTTGCAAAACCACCTCTAGGTCTAGATAGGCATTAGGTCAATGTTGTTGGGGTTTTTGGTCTTTTTTGGGGGGGCATGCCACCCAGCTCCCAAGTAAATCACACATGGAGGTATTTCTTACTTTTGAATGCCCAGCCTTAGCTTGGCTTAGTTTCTAGCCAGCTTTCCTTAACTTAAATTAACCGTCTACCTTTTGTCTCTGGGCTTTTCCCATTCTCTTACTTCTGTAAATCTTACTCTTACTCTGTGGCTTGCTGTGTAGCTGGGTGGCTCCTGGAGTCTTCCTCCTTCTCTGGCTCTTCCCCCCCCCCCAGATTTCTCCCTCTCTGTATATTCTCTGCCTGCCAGCCCCACCTATCCTTTCTCCTGCCTCACTATTGGCCGTTCAGTTCTTTATTAGACCATCAGGTGTTTTAGACAGGCACAGTAACAGCTTCACAGAGTTAAACAAATTCAACATAAACAAAAGTAACACACCTTAAAAATATTCTACAACAGGTCAACTTGTCCTTGAGTTTAGAAAAGTAGAAGCCATAGTGTCCCTTGGAAGTTTATGTTGTTACTAATGATCTGGCCGTCACACAGCTCAAAGTTTCTCTCGGCTTTCTCCTGAAATTAGTCTTCTTTCTTTTGAGCTGCCTGTCCTTGGTGTCATCCTTTTCTCTGTTACAGACACACTGGGATGTGGTCGCACTCCAGACTCTACCAGGGAGATAACTCAGAATTTCCCCCACGTCAGCGGAACTGTTCCTGGATGTTGGAGGAGACCTGTTCCCTTGGTCTCTGCTCCCCGCCTTTCCGAATTCTCTTACAGGTTTCTCCAGCTCTCCTCTGTATCCGGACATACTAGTTCCCTTTCTTGTTGCTGCAGCCAACTTCTTGAGGAGAAGAAACTTAGGGGAGAAAGGGTTTATCCTGCTTTATGGGTTAAGAGATACAGCGCAAAGATGGCTGGGAAGGCATGGAGGCAGGGCCGTGAGAACCATGGTGGTTCACACTGCAAATGCACTCAGGGAAGGGAGAGAGAGTGCTGGTACTCAGCTCAGGTCCTCCTTTTTATTCAATCTGGGGCCTCAACTTATGGCATGAACCTGCCCACACTCAGGGTGGGTTTTCCCACCAGTTAAACTTTCCTGTAAATACCCTCACAGACACTCCGAGATTGATTCTAAATCCAGGCAAGTTGACAGTGAAAATTAACCATCGCCCTGGGGTTTACAGTGCAGGTCTGTCCAGTGGATTGGTCGTGTGCTTTAAATAGTGAAAACCTCATTTTAACTGCTACTCATGAGCTTACAAACTTCAAAAATATTATCATGCACCTGTGTGCTCAGGTATCCCATGAAGGTCAGAAAAGGAGGGCATTGGATCTGCTAGAGCTAGAGTTATAGACAACAGTGAGCTACCCAGCATGGGTGCTGAGATCTGATCTAAGGTCTGCTGCAAGAATAGCAAGCATTCTTAATCATGGAGCCCTCTTCCCAGCCCACTATTTTTGATGTTTATTTCAGAAGATACAAAGTGAAAAAATAGTAAATTGGTCTTACTGGATTGCTACATTTAAACATTTAAAAAAGTTCAAACATTTTTTTCTTTTCCCTTTCCTCTTCCTCCCTCCTTCTCTCCATCCACCCAGCTTGCTAGCTTGCTCATTCTCATCTCTCTCTCTCTCTCTCTCTCTCTCTCTCTCTCTCTCTCTCTCTCTCTCTCTCTTTCAAGACAAGGCCTCTCTATGTAGCTCTGGCTATCCTGGAACTCCTTATGTAGAACAGGCTGTCCTGGAACTCACAGAGATCCACCTGCCTCTGCCGGGACTAAAGGCATGTGCCACTACACTCAGCTCAAAAATATATTTTTTTTAAATAAATAAAGCCAAGACAGGCATAGTGTCATACACCTTTAATGCCAGCACGTAGGAGGCAGAGACAGGCAGATCTCTGTGAGTCGGAGGCCAGCCTGGTCTACAGATTGAGTTCTAGGACAGCCAGAGCTATACAATGAGACCCTGTCTTGAAAAACAGCCCCAAAGCATAAAACTAAAAATAATAAACAAACAAACAAATAAACCAAAGCAACCCCACAAACCAATTCTTTTCTCTTCACAATTTGATAAAACCAAACCGGGGCTTTCTTGTTGCATGCACCCAGGGTACAGGACGGCTCCTCCTCATTCCTGGGCTCTCCTCAGCCTTTCTGTGACCTGTGCTGTCCTCATTTGAAACCATCCCAGACACGGCAAGGATAGGCCAGGCCAGGCCAGAACAGACTGACGCTGGGAGTGAAGAGAGGAGCTGATGTGGGAGTCCCCGTGGGAATCCTGTTGGACCTGCATGCTTGCTGCGTGGTCCACTGCTTGCCACATCTCCGGGGGAAGGGGGAGGGGGAGGGCTGCCCACCCCCACCCTCACCACGTGCAGCTGCATCATCTTGGAAATGTCACCTACCCTGCTGAAGCCTCTATTTTGCAAAAAATGCGGATGAGTTGAGTAACAGTCTCCAAGCCTTTCCGTACATCGTGGTGACGAGAGAGCGCAGCTATGAGCGGTCACCATGGAGACTGGCAAAAAAGTGTTCAGAAAGTGTCAACCACAACCACCCTTCTCCACAGCAGTAATGCCACTACTGCCACCAACCGCCCCCTACTAGGGACACCAGCCAGAGCCAACAGTCGCCTTGGACTTGTACACCAGTTTCCTGTCAGCTGTGTCTTGGCTGGAGGTCTGCTCTCTTTGACCCTGCTCTGACCTCTGCTGGGGTTCTCGCCTTGCCTCCAAGGCTGCCCCCCCCGGCCCCCCCCATGCTGGTCCATGACTGGAGCCTTCCAGCCATCCTCCCAACACCCCATGCATGGCTTGGTCTCTCTCACAGTAGCTCTGTGCTGTGTTCCCGCTCCCGGCTCGGCTCCCCAGGCTCGGTTGTCCCCTTGTGCGACACCTCCCAGCACTCACAGAGCTCCCGTGATTAAAGTGCTACTGAAGAAAGGCACAAAGAGCAGCTTCCCAGTGCTCTCCACAGCCTCCGGCAGGCACCAGCTGATCCTAGGATTGCTCTTACACTCTCACTGGAGATCCATGGGAACTGCACAGTACTTCCGTTGTGGAGCCCAGCACTGGCAGGCTGTCTGGCTTAGATGGCAACCCAGAGCTGTGCTTGCTGAGCCTGTAACCCAACAACTGTGCCTCTCCTTGACAACCCCTGAAGCCTAAAGACCCACCTTTTCGTAGCTTGAATTCCCCTTGAAACCCACTCAACTGGATTAGACATGATTCATTTGAACAGTGTTTACACAGTGTTCGTTTCTTGGAGCATTGTTGTGGGCTCATGGCCAAAGGAAAAAATGGTCGAGGGTCCTGGCTTGACAGAACTAAAATTTTAACCAGGGACAGAGATGTTGAACACCTAGCCAATAAATACATAAGGTTAAAAAAAATATTAAGAACAAACACTGTGGGAAACTTGATTTCCTTTAGGTGACTCTGTCAGGGATATTAAAACAAAAACAAAACAAAACACCCTCAAAAAAGCATTAAAGATCTAAAAGGAGAGATGAAAAACTCCTCATATAAATACAGTTCTCTTGTTTCAAATCAAAGAATCCAAATTGGCACAAGCCAAGTCTGGCAGCTGCTGGAGCTTCTGAGGATGCTGCGTTCATCCTGTCGACACCGGTGTTGCTGGACCCTGCAGCTCAGTGTGTGCCAGCGGAGGAAACTTCACTGGAGAAAGTTCTCCAGGCGGGAAACCAATGCTGTTTGCACAAAGGCACCAACCACAGGAGGTGATACTGACCCCCCAAGACAAACACTCTGCTGATGGAGGAGGGCTGATGGAGGGTGGACCGGCCGATGGAGGAGGGGCCCACCTCAGAGACACAGCACTGGCCTGTGCACGTGGTTATGGAGACCAGGGGTCAGCTTTGGGTGTCTTCCTCTGTCCCTCCCCACCTTATTTTCTGAGACAAGGTCTCACTGACCCTGGTAACGTCTTCCAAATAGTATAAAGAGCAAAGTGAGACAGCAGAGAATCCGGAGCAACACCTGCCTTAGCCTGGTTACTAAGGTCAAGACCAACTGTGATTCATCATGATCACAGTGAGTATCCTTGACTCAATCTGATGAAACCACATGGTGAAACACGATCTGGTTTATCTGTGTCCATTCCAATACTGACCACCTCGTTAGATTATGATAAAAGACTCAGATACATTTTAATAAAGGGGCATCCTGTCAAGGCTGCCTCAAAAATAGTCTATGAAAACCGAGTCTATAAAAATCAAGGAAAGTTTGAGACACTATCACGACCAAGAGAAGCCTAAGGAGGTGATGAGTAAATGAAATGTGGTGGGCTGTAGTGAGATCGCTGTGCAAGACTCAGGAAATCTAAATAAAATGTAAACCTTGACAGTGGACTGCGTTAATTCAAGACATTAATAACAGAGGGGCATGGGGTGGGAGGCTGTATGGAAACTCTTCACACTGAAGGCCCTGCTTCAGGCATGGCTTCAGCTCTGCTCAACTGTGGTTCAAAAACATTAAACAGATAATTCAAAAAACAAGATTCATTTGATTTTTAAATTGAAAACCATTCTAAGTAGCATCCAGGGCAGGAATCATGCCCCCCCCTCCCCCGGCATATCCATTCAATGACAGCGGAATATACATTTCCCCCCGGGACTCCTAAGACAGCCATCGTGACAAGGCACAATCTGACTCACAAAACAAATGTCAACAGATCAGAAAAGATGGACAGTCTCCAGGTGTGCTCCTGGACCCCAATAAATAAAGTAGAAATCAATAACAGAGGCGAAGGAGCCAGCTCTCAGAAGCACTGATAATTCACTGTCAAAGAGACAGTGTCAAGGGAAATTGGAAAAGAAAAACTGCTTCTAAATGAAAGTAAAAAGACACAGATATTAGAATGGGGAGGATGGGACATGCAGAACTCTGAGAAGGAACTTTACAGAACTAAGTATGTGTGTTAGAAGAGAGGGGAGATTTCAAATAAATAACCCCAGTTCCTGGACTCAGCAGAAAAAGAATGACAAGATAAACCTTAAGTGAGTGGAAAGAAGGAAAAGAGAGTAGAGTACAGTGAAATCGAAAACAGGGAATGGCTGGAGGTGGGGGATGGGGTTGGGGGGTGGCCTGAGCTTTTAATCCCAGTTCTCAGGAGGCAGAGGCAGGAGGATCTCTGTGAGCTCAAGGCCAGTCCAATCTATAGAGCAAGTTCCAGGACAGCCAAAACAAAAGCTAGATTGTTGTTGTCTGTTTTCTTACTCTTTGTCTCTTTGGGGGCCTGCCACCCAGCTCCCAAACAAATCACACATGGAGGTTTATTCTTCATTATAAATGCTCAGCCTTAGCTTGGCTTGTTGATAGCCAGCTTTTCTTAACTTAGCCTGTCTTTTGCCTCAGGGCTTTTCCCATTCTCTTACTTCTGTAAATCTAATTCTTATTCCGTGGCTTGCTGTGTAGCTGGGTGTCTGGCCCCTGGAGTCCTCCTCCTTCTCTGGCTACTTCTTCCTCCATATATTCTCTCTGCCTGCCAGCCCCACTGATCCTTTCTCTTTCCCCACCATTGGCCGTTCAGTTCTTTATTAGACCATCAGGTGTTTTAGACAGGTTTCATAGAGTTAAACAACATAAACAAAAGTAACACACCTTAAAATAATATTCTACAACACTAGATCCTTGAAAAGATCAATGAAATTGTTAGGGGATGAGATCAGGGGTTAGGGAAAAGGAGGGTAGAGGGTGAGTTAATCTAAACTAAGGATGTATGAAGAAGCCTTATGGGACCCCACCAGTTTGTAAAGTAATTAAAAACACATTTCTTTGAAAAGAAGTTTGAACAGAGGTACTGCACGTGAGTGGACAATTTTGCTCCAAACAGACACAGGTTCTTAAAGGGAAATCTGAGCACCAGGCATGAGACCTCCCCATGGGTTATTGTTGGCCAGGGAGGCCCCTGAGGCATCTAAAACAAAATAGGCTGTTGCCATTGTTCTTGGTTGCTCACTATGACCAGATGGCAAGACCCAGTTGCTGAAGACACTCCTTATTTTGGTTCTAGGACACACAGAAATCAATCTTGAACTGACTGGGAAATGTTCCCGGCTGGTTAGTCTCATCGTCCTGGAAGGTGCTGTGCAGGCTGCTGGGGGGAGAAAAGACATCAGTGATCTTATTCAGCGCTGGACCCTGAATGCCATAATATTGACCTTGCAGGCAGTACATGTCTACTGGTGTGACAGTAGCAAGACTGTTTATTGGGTAACAGATTCTCTCTTGACTGGATTTAAGGCTTACTCCACAAGAGGGACGATGTACCTGGTACTTGAAACATTACCAAAGCCCAAGGCTAGAGATGTCATTAGCCCAAGGGGGAGAAGCTGCTGGTGGTGTTTTTCTAGGTGGTGGTTAATGCAGAGGCTATGGGTGTTCAAAGTGCCAGGAACAAGCAACTGTGAGGACTCAACCGCAGATGGACGTGTACATCAACAACCCTCCTTCTCTAAGGGTCAGGGAACAGTGTGGAAGAGTGAGTGGAAAGATTTCTTAAATCTGCTTTCCCAGATTACAGTCCTAATTAGCCTCACATTAATTTTTTGGTTATTAACTATGCAGATTTTGTCCTCACTCAGCACCGTGTACTTTCTGAAATTCAAATGTAACTCAGCAGCCTGTGTTTTGCTTGGCAACCCACCTGCATCTCAGGGCTACGAGTCGGCTTGTCCCGGCTCTGCTGACATCTCTTTGTTGGTTGTGAAAGTGTGGGACTTGCAGATTCTTAGTGGGAACAGCTTCCCTCCTGCCCTGTCAGGCTCTCCTGTCATGTCAGGGTCTCTCAGGAGCCGTGGGCAGGTGGAGGTGGCTAGTCCACCCTGCTTCTTCCCAACCCCTGAAGCTTCTGTAAGTCTTGTCAATCTTCTGATGGTTATTGCCTGAGACCCCATAGCTTATGATCTGGGCTGCCAGGAGAGAGAAAAACATTCATGAACAGACGAGCCGTTTGGGGGGGTGGGGAGGCCCTGGGCCCCATGCTCAAGTGCTTGGAGCTCCTGATTCACAAAGGGGTGTGTGTGTGTGTGTGTGTGTGTGTGTGTGTGTTGTGTGTGTGTGTATGCATGCATGTGTGTATGTGTGTGTGCATGTGTGCGTGTGCGTGCATGTATGTTCAAGAACATTTAGACTCATGAGGATGAGGAGTGAGAATTTTCGTTTCTTTCTTTCCACATCTTCCTGCCCAAACCTGGTACTTTTAGCCTTCAGGAATTACGAGTACACCCTTTGTTCAAGGCTGGCAATCCAAGGTCACCTCTGGGGGCTCTTTTTAGTTACTGCCTCTTTCTAGGCCTTTCTAAAAGATTCAATTGCTCCCCACCCCCTCTCTGTCATTCCCTTGGCTGTGGTCCTTTTAGTACATTCCCACACTCAGATTCTTCTGTGGCCTGCTGCTGGAACATCTCTGAAATTCCCAAAGGGCCTCTGCTCAGCCAGCGCCCTTCCTTTCCTGGAGTATACATGGGATCAACGGCACACATGGTTTCCCAGACTCTCTCAGACCGACTTCCTGTTGGGAGCCCTGGAACTCTGAGCCTCATGGTGCTATGTGACTTCAGTACTGGGTGTGGCATCTCCTGGGTAAAGCCACATCCTCTCTCTCCCTCCTCAGCAGACACCCAGGTACAGAGGGCCTGAAACTATCACTGCTGGCTTGCTGGTCTGTCGAAGGCCTTCAGACAATTGCAAAGTCAGTTTAAGCCACAGCCGTCATCAAGTTATATAATCTGCCAGGCACACAGATACACCAGTTTCTCGTTATTAACAAAATACCTAACAGTAGTAACTGAAGAAAGGAAGAGTTTGTTCTGGCTCACAGTTTGAGGGTGCAGTCCATCGTGGTGGGGACAGCAGCCAGAGGGTATTCCACTCTGCAGTCCCCAAGGCCTTTCCGCATGCGGGTCCCATGGAGTCCTAAGGCCTCCGGGAAACAGTAGTACCAAGGCATAACGGTGTTCTTCAGGTTACCTACTACAGCTGGTTTTAATGTCGGCTCCCCACACACTAGCATCACCCGAGGAGGGAGCCTCCACTTAAGAAATGTCCTGATTGTGTGATTGGATTAGGGAAGACCCTCTTCAATGGACTCACTTTTACTCACTTGGCCTTCCTTCTCACTGCGGAGTTGATTGACCCTGTAGCTGTGGATTCCTTCGCTGACAGGAGAACCTGCATTTGCAGGCTTCCATTGATGACTAAGGACCAGGGGCTTTCCAGGAAACTGCCGGGCTTTCAGCACCAGGCTGGGACAGCTAAGGTACACAAGCCTTGTGGACTGAGTGATTGCCAAGTGTTGGCCTCTCTGGTGGGAGACAGCTACTGAGGGATTATGCTGACCACTGAGGAACCCAGCCAGAAGACAGAGCGACTGCTGTATTCTCAGCCCCTTGGGTGTGATTCTGCTGTTGCTGCTATTTTTCATGTAAGCTGACTTGGTACATCCCTAATACACACACACATACACACACACACACACACACACACACACACACTACATGCACACGCACACGCACACGCACACGCACCCTGTGTTATTGTAAACATATGATATTATAAACATGTGTGTTATATGTATTATCTGAAAATGGGAATAATATTAATTCTTGTCTTCTCCTCCAAAGTGTGGAGGATGGCCTTTCTCCGAGCTCTCTGCTTGTACTAAGACACACACAGCTCACAGACTAAAGCCTAACTAAACAATGTCGGACATCAGTACTGCTGGGGACTGCACACAGATTCTACCAAATATTTCTGCTGGGGACAGATTAGAACCCATGGAGCTCAGTGGCTTTTATTTTAGACAAGAAAATTGAAGCTCAGAGCTCAGAACTGTACTGGCAGCAGCAGAGTCAGGGGCAGAGCCAAGCTTCGCTCTGGATTTCCCAGCCAATGCCAGATCGTTGGTCTCTGACCTTGAAAGGCTGCTGACGTCACAATGCCCACAATATCCAATACCTTGTGTCTTTCTTATGACTAAAGCTGTGCCTTCAAGGAACGGGGACTCTCCAAACAAGCATGATGGGGTGCATCTACCCATTTGGAAGAAATAGATGCTGGAAGGCTTTGGGGTTCCTTGCGATGGGCGGCTGTGCAGACGGTTGTGTGCTCATCTCCACCGCCATCTGCAGGTGCCTTGCCTGCCCTCAACTGCTGTTTTCCCTTGACTGTGAAAGTTTTGGGTCATGGCCACAGACATCCAGTCCCACAACAGAGGGGCACACTGTGTTCCCTGTATCTTTCTTCTGTCCCGATCCTTAGGTACAAAAGACTCAGGTACAATTGGGAGTGTGCCCTGCGGGCTCATGTTCAGTTCCGAAAGTGACCAAACCCACTCTTTAAGTCAGCCTGGGGCAATGTCTTACCCCATTGTCCCTGACCAAATCACCCTTTCTCTGTCCCCTCACCTCTGTCTCCATTTGGGTGCTGGGGAAGATGCTCCGAGACTACTTGCTGGGCCTTTGACATCCCACCCATCTACATGGCTACTGAGTCCCCTGTGTCTGTGAGAGGACCTGAAATCATGGCCTGACAGTGTTCAAGTCTGTGAGGCAGCCACCATGAGCCACCTAATGCCCTGTGGAGAGCCATTGTTAGGGCTGAGAAAGTAGCTCTCCAAAGTACAGCCCTCTGGCATGCTGAGCACTTCAGACTGAAAAAGATAGTCTCAGAACCAAGGCCTTCTTCCCCAAACAACAGGGGGTCTTTCTCTGACACTCCCCCTTTACCTGAAGGCCAGGCCCTCCAGAAGACAGGAGTGGATGTATGTTCCTTGCCCACATAGTTCAACAATTGGGGAAAGAGGTGCTTATCATAGAGAGAATGTTCAAGTTGATACCAAACTCAAAGCCTAAACGAACTTTGTCCCAGATCATTGCCTGTCCCCAGACCTGTTCATCTCTCTTAATAATTATTTTTCATCTAGATTATTTATAACCCACCCTTTCTTTCTCCCCAGTGGAGAAGGCGTAGAAGCCTGTGCATCTCACTGTTTCCGGGTGCTCACTTTCCCAGGATGATTGGTGCACCGTGAATGTCTTTGCTCTGCTGCTGCGCTGTCTTCTCTCCATTTTAGAATTATGGGTCTTGGGTAGGTTGGGGGGAATTTCCTTGGCACCTACACTGCACAGATCATCTCTGTGGGTACCAATCAGCCCAGAGAGAGGCTGGGTGTTAGGTTTCCCTCTCCCCCGACAGACTCCTATGCTCCTGGCTCCACAAGTATCTTATTTGGTTCTGGTTGGGAAGCCTTCCCAGGCAAGAATTGGGCATTGTCTAGGCATGTCTTTGGGTGGCAGTGTTCCCCACAGCCTCTGTGATCGGATGGTTTGTAAAAGTATTTTCCTTTTTAAATTTCCATTGATTTATTTTGCATGGTAGTGAGGTGGTGGGGGCATGTGTGGGGAGGTCAGAGGACACTTTTGAGAGTCTCTCCTTTTGCCATGTGGGTTTTGGGGGTTCTGACTCCAGTTGTCATGGTGGCCCACACCTTTACCCACCGAGCCATTGCCTGGGCCTGGCGACTCCGAAGTTCACTGACATGGCTTTTAAAAGATACATTGTATCTGCTGCACTGTATCGCTGTGACGGAATACCTGGTACAAAGCCAATTACAAGAGGAAGAAGGATTTTTTTGGTTTCTCAGTTTGAGGAATATAGTCCCTCACAGTGGGAAAAGGCATGGTGGCCTGGGCTTTGTTCACTGTGGTGGGTAGGAGTTTGTAACGAGAGCCCTTGTCGCATTTCTGTGAATGAAGGGGCAGAGAGTCCCCAGCCAGCAGCAGGGTACCAGACTATAACCTAAATATACCCCAATTCCTTCAACTAGGTCCCATCCCCTAAGAGTTCCATAAACCACCCCCAAAGCAGTACCACCTGCTGGGAACCAGGCTTCCAAACACAGGAGTCTGTGGAGGACATGTCATTCAAACCACAGCAGGCACCAACTTACAATGTTTCTTTTCACTCACTCATTGGCCTTGAAGGATCTTTTTAGAGTGGTAAATGTGATCGTATGGAAGAGAGGAGTGTCTGCGAGTTCCAGGGTTGGGACATGAGGGGGTCGGCAGCGAAGTGGTGTGTGTTTGTCTACCACTCAAATGATGCTGACACTTTGGTGAGGACCA